>NC_143552.1:117688823-117995000 GCF_054136105.1 Typopeltis vanoorti
TCATTAGGACTTAAGTGGAGTCGTGTGTGTGCGCGCACACACACACACACACACACACACACACAAACTTGGTGTATGGATTATTGATATTAACATTTCTTTAATAGTGTGATTGAAAATATCCAAAATATATTTAGATATCTGTTTCGAACACTTTCAATCAAGACTTTCCTGACTATCAGTCATTTTGAAATATTTATCACGTCTGTAAAATCAGAGGTTAAAAGAAAAATAGACTGCAATAATCTATTTATTTTTTAAATCGCACAAATTTTATCTTCCTAACGAATTCTACACCTTCAAACTAATCAAAATATCCCAAAACATAGATTCAGAAACCTCTTATATTTTGTAGTTGAAGCACGAGAAAGAATGGGCAACCTCCAATAGAAGGCAAACTATCATGAAATAATCATAAATCGTTTTGTAACTATAAGATGAACATACCTCACAGCAAGTGTTATAATTTACCACCATGGTCAGCCATGCAGCCGTTGGGATGTCTCGTTACTGACGGCCTCACACGTCCGCAAGTACCTGGCTAGTGTCTAACAGCAGTGTGTGCATGTTCCACACAATTCCTGTGATTTCAACATTCCCCACTGAGATTGGGAACATCAATAATTTCAAATGGGTTCAGATAAAAAAAAGAAAAAAATTCATAGATCAGATGATTGAAGAGGCCATGTAATCGGGCCAGCTGTACCGATCCATCCTTTAGAAAACCTTTAAGGGAGAAAACGTCATTGAATACACTATGAAAAATGTTTTCTACATAGTTTTGTAAGAGGATATGGTACTAAGGCACAAATATCTTCTATGGTTGTATTGCAAAATGTTTGGCCCAATTAATCTACCTCCAAACCGAACTCAAATTACTGGTTTGCAGTGATGAGAATACGACATACAACACCTATCTTGTATCCCTAACTAGTATTTATTCTCTGAAATAGTACGCGTTCCATCACTTTCTAAGTTCGGGGATTAAAATCCCCAATTTCTATATAATGCCTGTGTAGCTCAGTGTAAGTGGCGTGTGCTGTCCAAGGCACTGGCCTGCCCAAAGAAAGAACGTAGTAGTTCTGTTCTAGTCGCAAAGAGGAGCTTTTACTAAGCTAGTTTTGGACCGTTTCCCGAGTTGTCTATCTCTGGGAGGGGAAAACGGTTTTTACTCCTGGAAACTCGGGCTTTTTGTCCCGTAAACTCAAGGAAATCGACCGTAGACCCACACTATTTTCAGACAATAAACATAGCGTTAAGATTAGGGAACAGGAGATGGCGGCACTTCTCAACTGCTTCTCTTCATCGGACGCTATGTACAATTAGTGATAATCTTGGGCCTGCTACTTCTGATTGGCTACAGGTCTGGATTGAACTGTCCCCAGTCTCCAAAAGTTAGATAGGGCTAAAACGGCCTTGCCTACTTCCGATGCTGGAATTTTAAAAAGCCTCTCTCTCTCTCTCTCACACACACAGCAGCTTGGAAATAATTATGGACATCCCATGGGCAAGGTGTTTTCTAACATGTAACTGGTATAAATTGGAGGAATAATATGCTCCCAAGTCAGTGCAACTGTGTCCGGGCGAAATGGCTTCGAGAAGGAAACTGACGAAGTTTTAAAGAGGCATTGTGATAGAATCCTTTGATGCAGGTCTATCTGTTGCTCAACAACTGGTTGACAAATTGGGTTATCCCAGGTGATCAATAATTGATACCATACTGACAGAAGCACAAAGTCATCTGCAAGTGATACTGGCAGTGGGCGACCCACTACACTCACAAAACTTGACCGTAGGACGCTACGAAGGATATGTAAATAACACCATTCGTCAGCTGACACGTTGAATGAATGCGGAGTTCTGGGCATCGACTGGAACACGAATCTACACATATATATTCCGAACCGAGTATCACATGGGATTGTATAGGACCGCAATATGCAAGCCTCACATTACCCAAAGCACCACTGCAGCTTCAGTGGTGCAAAGAGCATTTACAGTAGGACGTGGACAGCTGTTATGTAGCGACAAATCATACTACACCATCTACTGAACATGAAGAGGTGTTGATGTGGTGAATATCTCTTACCAGAATGCATAACCCCAGCTATGAAATTCGGAGGTGATGGTATAGTTGTTTTTCCTCGGACTTCGGCTTGTGGTGCCATGAACAATGAACTCCTAGAAGTCTGTACCTTCTGAAAGACAAGGCTTCCTACTTCGTGGCATAAATGACCATTGTCTCTTTCATCAAGATAATACATGTCATAAGGCTGCTGCTGTAACTGCATGGTTTGTGGATATTAACATCTTTACCCCTGACTGACAACCAGAGTCCTAATCTCAATGCTATTAAACATCTGTGGGATGAACTAAAGCATTGGGTGAAGTTAAGGGATGTCCGCCATATAACAGTCCAGCAGTTCGTTACATGCTTAAGGTAAGAATGATTTAAAATTCCCATTAATCGCTATCTCGTTCACTTGTGGAAAGTATGTCCCGTAGGATTGCTGCAGTGATCGCAGCGAAAGGAGGTTCTACATCTTAAGTCTTAAAGTGCGCACTATGGCTGTTTGTTCATTATCCTATGGTGTCTGTTAATTTCATTCCTTTCAATGAATATTAAAAAGCACTGACGTTTGGGTGCATCTTTGTCGTACTCCTCTTGATATGACTTTCCATTCTGATATTTGTTCTAATTTGACTTCTATTTTGTTTCCCGTGTATATTTCTCAAATGGACTGTAAGACCTGGTTTGGTGTATTTAGATCGGTTAATATTTTAAATAACTTTCGTCTATTGATTTTATCAAAGGCTTTTTCATAATCAACGAATGTTCTAATTTGACTTCTATTTTGTTTCCCGTGTATATTTCTCAAATGGACTGTAAGACCTGGTTTGGTGCATTTAGATCGGTTAATATTTTAAATAACTTTCGTCTATTGATTTTATCAAAGGCTTTTTCATAATCAACGAAAGCCATGTGTTTCTTTCTGAAATTCTCTTCGCTTTTCAATTAATATTTTTAGAACGATAATCGGGTCTATTCAAGTTCTATTTTTTTCCGGAATCCACTGTTTTTCTTGTAGTTTCTCCTCTGTTCAGTTTCTCTTTTAATATTCCTGCATTACACTCTGCATTTAGGAGACTAATTTTTCCTACAGTTATTGCGATCATCTTTATTTCTTTTTTTTATAAATTAAGATGACATGTTTTTTCTAAGTGTTCGGATTTCTTTAAGAAATCCAGAACATGCTAAAGAATTTCTGAAGTCTTTCATTAGAATTTTCATCTGCATTTTTGTGTTCTCCTGTTTTTTCGTCTTATTTATTGTATTTTTTAGTTCTAACATCGCAATATTTTCTGTTAGAGTGGCGCTTGCATCCACGGTGCTAGGCCGCACGAAGATAGACTTCAATTCAAGTCTAGTTTCCCACCAGAGGAACTTATTCTAAGCTTTTCTTTATTAATTGGAACAGGCAAGCAAATTTTTATTTCCGGAAACTCGGGTTCTTCGTCCTGTAAACTCAAGAAAATTGACCTTGGAACCCACATCATTTCAGACAAAAACATATATCATTAGAGTTAGGTATCATGAGATGGCAGCACATTATCAAAAACAATATGCTATCAACTAGTAATAAAAAACCTGACAAATTGGCAGTTATACTAGTGCACCATTTGTTATTTTAGAATACTTCATTTTTCAGCAGTGTTAAACATCTTTTCTAAGATTAGTGTCTACTTCTCAGTGAACAGATGGAATCAGGACACAGGTTCTTCCAAATCTTCTTTATTTAATAAATTAGGCCCAAATGGCTTGTTATAGCCAAGTAATGCTTAATTCTGTTGCCATTGTCTACTACAAATTAACTGCTTGTATTCTCTAGATGGTTTGTCTGTTTTGTAAGGTATTTGGAGGAGGTGTTCTTCCAACCTAGATGGGATCACAACTTAGGTCGTGTAACCAAAATGTTTTGTGTGGTTCCTGCAAATTGTACTATTGAGTGCTCATAATATATAAAATATATTAAGTAATAAGTGAAGTATTTACATTTCATTAAATACTATACAAGAAAGAAATTATTGCAGTGTAGTTCACTATACAATGTATTTATTTACAACTTGAACACATTTCAGAATACACCCTTCAGCATTAAGCTGAAGTAATTATGGGTTAACATTCTCTTCATCTTGATTAATCTGTTTTCCCCAAACAAATGAAATCCCTTGGAAGATCAAATGGTTCTTACATAATTCCTAATAAAAGTGCAATGAATTTACAGTCTATACATGGCAGCCACGAATTAAAGATCTCTCACTTTTTTACCCCCCCCCCCCCAAAAAAATTAAATGATGCACTAAATTATATTGAAATGTTACTAATTCACGGCTTTCACTCTGCTGCCCATACATATATGCATATAGATATATACACGCATACATATGAATATAAAATAAAACACCTATACAAAATGTTTGTTTGTAGAATTTAAGCAAATTCAAAAATATACAATAGAAGAAATAGCATGTGTGTGTGTGTGTGTGCATGTGTGTGTTTACATAAACACACTACTTAAAAGATTCAATCAACACAACAAATGATTATACCGAAAAAACTTTTCTTTGGACAGTTCAATGAGTAATACAAACATTCTTACAGTTCTAACAATTAGACAAACAAATTGCACATGCCAAACTATACAATGCATTGAGTGCCAACATATAATAAAAGGAAGCATGCATTAAGATGTTTCGAATTATGAGAACAGTTACCTTTCATTCTAATAACAATATCACATATTCATTTTAATACTCAATTATGAAATTTATACAATGACCGCTCTCATTCCAAGCATGCTTACTAAAATGTCAACTTAATGAATGCTTCCCTTTTATCAACAATTATACACAGAATAAAATACATTTCATAGCAAATTATAAAATTATAAATGGCATCCTACTATTACTAAAATTAAAAAGAAACCATAAAAAAATTTACAGTCCACTGATTAAAGGAAAATGCTTAATCACATTAGTGAGAAGGCATAAAACTGCCTACTGATGCTTCTTTCAACTCTTAAAGAAAAACATTTTATAAAAGAGTAATACTGCCTATGCTATATACAATTTCTCTCCCCCTCTCATGGATGCACATTTTTTTTGTACGTGAATATACATAAAGAGGGAGGGCAATACCTTCTGTAAACACATGTATAGAAAGAGAAAAGTAGGCAAGTAATAAGTTTTCTTGCTGATTATCTAAATATTAAGTTGTTGTTTGCAATAATTTTTGCCCAAGTACCATATAATTTTAAGCAGAAATAACAATTTTACAAAATATTCCTAAATAGCATAGTACCTTTCATTTTCTCTATGATTACTTACTTAACAGTTTAAAATTAGTATTTCAGTAATTCATGATGTCTAACACACATACACTAAAAAATTACTATAACTGGGCATTAATTTTATATGCTTTTTAATTAATAAAATAATTTTTTTATATTTTTGTTACTAATAAAACTGACATAGTAATTCCAATAACACATTAAAAGTTAGAAGTCAATAAAATAAGTAAGCATTCATTTCAAAATAATATGAAATTCCTGCATTAATGTCTAATCAAAATTAAAAAAGACATTACTTTGTTGAATAGAAAAAAAAAAAAAAAATGGCAACAGCAAAAGAATAATCAATTCATCCGAAAATGATCAAATTCTTTTTAAACAGTCAGTGGAGGTTGCAATTTGTGATTAATAAAACTCGCACATTAGAAACAAATGGATATTTATTTCAAACCAGGAGTCAGAATTCTTATGAAAAGTCAAATTCAAATATTATACAAAAGAACTAGTTTTTTTCAGATACATACTCTGTGAAAGGCATGTCTTTGTATCATTCATTAGTACTAATTGATATTCATAATAGAATATCAATTAGTACTGAAGTGCTTAATAAAAGAAATTTTATTTCTGCAACATGTAAATATTTAAATTTGAATCGTTAAACTTTTAATTTGGCCGATATTAGCAATCAATGTCACACAGCTTCCACAGTGAAAACTGTCTAAGGTATAGTTAAGGAAATTATCATGACAACCAAGATTAATTAATAACCTTCTATCTCTCGAATAACTACGAAAATATAAAAAAATTAATTTGAACATTATTTATATTGTCAGTATTTCCATATGTCCATATGGTATATGAAAATGTGAACTGTATTTCGTAAGTGAATATTTACATATACTCAAACCATGTTATGTTTTGTGTTTACAGTGATATATGTAAGGTTCTGAATTTAGTTAGGAAGTACTACTACCTTCACTTTATAATGAAAGATAGTTACTGAATACAAACTGTAGGAAGATTATAAAAATTAATTAACAAATGTGATCAACATTCTGAACTGAAAAAAAGAAAACATTTTTAATATATAAGAAACTAGCAATATTTTCATTATCTAGAGATATTATATAATCCTATTAGAGCTAAAAAAAATACTTTTGATGGCATTTCCCACATACAACGCTGTAGGTACTGGAATATAATAAACTTATTTTTAAAAAAATATTTGAACATCCTGCAGAAAAGAAAACAATTATATAACAGCTGTAAAGAAACCACATACAATACTTGACATATTACATCAGATTTATTACCACAGTAAGCCAAGCCCAAAACTGCTGAACTGATTGTAGTAAAGTAAGAGGTGCAACCTTGGAGTGCAACATGAATCTAGACTTCTGTTATTAATAAAATTATTATTTCTGTTGAATTCTTTTTTCCTAAAAAAATTTAAAAGCTGAAGCAAAGTTAATAAATTCTGAAGTCATATCAAAAATTTAGAAATATTTCCATTAGTATAAGCTATAAAAAGTGATTATGCTAAGAAACTAATATTTTAGTAAAGATGTCTGTATTCTTTTTTTTTTAAGGTTCAAAATCATGAAAATATTTAATTCAACAGAATAATAATAATAATCAAAATTTCATTAAAGAAAGCATTAAATCAATCTTTAAAAAATCCATTATGCTTATTTTATGAATTTATTAAAATTTCAATGATCATTACAAGCTGGATTAAATATCAAATAATTAGCTATGTTTCAAAATTTTATTAGAGACACCTTCCCATTTAGAACAATGGGGAGGGGAGGTGTTCCTAATAAAGTAGCCACTCAGTGTATATTTGATTAACTTAAGAAAACCATTTTTGAAAATCTTTCATATAATTTTTTCTTCCAGGCATTAATTAAGGTACAATATTTTAGAAATATGAAAACGAATGGATTTCAATGGAAACCCGTGCTGAAAATTTATGTACATCTAATACATACAGAAAATCAAAACAGGAGCAGAAGCTGGGAGAATTTTAAGTAAAATAGGCTATCATAAAAAAAAAATAAGGTTCCCAAGAATCATGATTTCAAATAACCATGTCATTCAAACTATGCTCATCACTATAATCAAACTCTCAAAAACGAAAGATGCTTCATACTTGTTTAAAGTATGCGTCAGATAAAATATAGCTAAAATTTGCACTTAAAAAAATTTCACTGGCATTGTTAAAGTGAATGTTGTGAAAGAAAGTTAAAAGAACAACATAATCCACTGAATTCAAAACTTCTCGCTTATAATATAAATGAATGAAAATTAATTTGGCTTTTTTTTTCTTTCTATTATTGTGATCTATTATATTAATTTCTGTAATGAAGTAAAACAAACTGTTCTGCCTCATTACAGAAATATTTGTAATTTTTAATTATATATTGAACTTTTTCACCAATTTCATATTCAACATTATAATTTTGTACTAATTATTACAATAACAACAATGCTCTCATTTACAATCAAATTTCTTTGTTGCAATTTTTTTTCAGTTTGTTTTAAAATAAATTAGTTATCTAACTTATAATTAAATGGAAGAGCAGAGACATACATTCCCCCACTAATGAATTCTGAGGTATTTGAATTGCAATGTATTTTCTGGCTATACAAAGGTGTCTAGAATTAAGTGCAACAAAATACCTGAAAAACTTTGCACGTTATATAAATATAAATATATATATATACACACATGCACATTAACAAAACAGAAACGTCACTTTCTTGGCAGTCGTCTTCTTGCTGGGATTCCTTTCTTTTCAGATTTGCTAACTGTTCCAATGGAAAAAAGAGGTCCCGAAGCGGCACTTGGAGTACCCGTCGAACCAAAATGTGTAGGTGCTAACAATAAAAAGGCATATGTTAAATAACTTATAGCTTAAGAGTGTAAAATACCAACACAATATATAGTTATACATCATTTTGATCATGAAAAAAAAAAAAAAAAAAAAAAAAAACAGGAAAGATGACTAAATGTTGGACATCTGATTAATATTAGATGAATTTAAGGCTGTGAGCTCTGTACCAACAATGAGGGGGGGGGGGGAACCCTCAGTACTACCGCATTTTTCTGTATATAAGACAATACTTTTTTTCTAAAATTTTTAGACCAAAAATTGGAAGTAACCGGTTGAGAGACCCACAGTTGCCGTGGCAAAACTGCTGGTACCTTGTCTCCACGAACAGGTTTCTGCCAATCACTAGCCTTTGTTAACTATGGAAATTGACGTCATTATGTAGTCATTAACGGCTGATTCTGAATAAACCAATCAGAATGTTGGTTTATTCAGAAAGAGATGATAAAGGTGACATGAAAACAGGAGAAAAAGATATCCTTGAAGTATGGAGTAATTACTTCAAAAAATTGCTAAATGAAACAAGCAGTGATAGCACAGTGGTAAAAAAACACTCAACAGGCACAGTCAGGGATACATATCCATACTTGAAGTAGAAAAAGCCATCAAAGGCTTGAAATGTGGAAAGGCAGGAGTAGAAGATGATATTCGACCAGAAATGCTGAAGTATGGTGGTATAGAAGTCTTACAGTGGCTACACTGCATAGTTCAGAAGGACTGGACAGAAGAATGAATTCCCGATGATTGGAGTAGAGATCTCATAGCACCATTTTTAAAAAAGGGAAATAAAACTGAATGTGAGAATTATGCAAGTATACTTGAGAAATGGTTGAGAAGAATTGTGGAAGAAAAGCTTGGTGAAGAACATGCTGGATTCAGGACAAATAGATTCTGTCAGGATCAGATCTTCACTTTATGACAAATAGTTGAGAATCATGGGAATATAACAAATCTGTATTTAAGTTTTGTCAATCCGGAAAAGGCATATGACAAAGTGCCAAGAGAGAAGCTATTCAATACGCTACAGTTATATGGTGTCAATGAGGCATTACATCAAGCAATACTTAGTCTTTATTTGAGTTGTAAGTCAGTAGTTAGAATTGAAAGAAGTACAGGAAGATGGTTTAATGTTAAATCTGGTGTGAGACAAGGATGTACATTATCCCCTCTGTCATTAATTATCTATATGGATCTCATTATTAAGGAACATGGTATTAAACATATTAAAATTGGAGATGTTAATGTCAGCTCTTTGCTTTATGTGGATGATGTTATACTTCTAAACAAATCCACTACAAGTCTGCAAGATTCCCTGGCTAAATTGAATAACTGTTGTAATAGACATGGTATGAAGGTCAGCAATATAAAGACAAAGACGATGAAAATAGGCAGAATCGTTGAAAATGTCAACTGTGTTGTGAACTGAGATCCTGTGGAACAATTAAAACATTTCAGCTACTTAGGCACGATTTTTAGTGAAAATGGTAAATTAAATATGGAAATAGACAACACAATTAACAAAGCTGGTATGGTAGGAAGTCAATTGAATAAATTCATATGGAATAAGAGAGAAATTAGTCAGAACACTAAATTAGTTGTATACAACACAATGTTCAAACCAGTTTTAACTTATGGATCTCAGAGCTTGGTCAGAAGTAAAACACTTGACCAAAGACTAGAGATTACAGATATGAGAGTCCTGAGAAAGATTAGAGGAATAAACAGAGGCATCAATGGCAGTATCATATTAAAAACAAGGATATTAGGAAAGAACTTGACATTGTCAGCACCCAGGAATGCATTAGCTTGGTCACTAAACAGAATGGGAGAGGAAAGATTAGCAAAACAACTGTTCTCTGACAAGTTGGCAGGAAAACAACCCAGAGGAAGACCAAAATATAGGTGGATTGATACGGTACAAAGTACCTTATAAGTTTCAGTAAGGAAATACCGTGTGTAGACATATTCCTAACTATTATAATACCGGAATTAACTCACGTAAATTATTCTTTATACGTAGAATTTTCACCTGAGTATCACAGGCATCATCAGTACAGGTACAAGGCAAATTAAACAATAACTGTTATATTCACAAAGCACCACCTAAGTAGCTAAGGTTAAATTTCCTAAATTTATTTAATTATTATTATTATTTTTTTTTAATAAATATATATGTGTGTATACAATTATATGTTAGGAAAGATTTGCTGCTTTATAAAGTACTATCTCCCACAAGGGGGAAAGACGTAGACCATTGGATCTGTCCAAGTTAGGGGAGTGAAGTAATGTTTCACATGTTTCTTTGTATAGCTGTTCCATTAGGAACCGACTTTTGTGAATGACTTTTGTCTTGTTCCACTTAACTCTATGTCTGGTGTTGATGGCTTGTTCTGCAATTCCAGACTGTTCAGGTTCAAGGTACTGGATGTATACGACTGGTGTTCCTCTAACATGACCTGTTAGAGGAACACCAGTCTACTTAAAGCTCTTATTATGAAGGACTTCTTATAGCCATTGGATATGAAGGAGGAATTAATATACTGTAATTCTTTTGTAAAAGTTCTTCTGAAGAACAAAAGGAGTTGGCTCTATGAACTAGTGTTTTTACAGTACCTGCCTTTTGGCTGGGATGGTGATGTGATTCAGCGTGGATGAGTCTCTTTCCTATAGACTGTGAATTGTAGATACCCATCTGGTTGGCGAAGAATCAAGAGGTCTAGAAACTGCTTATTTACTTCTACTTCTAGGGTGAACTGGATCCTTGGATGAAGTGCATTAATTTTTGTAGTTCTTTTGAGGTGCCCTTCCATATTGCAAAAATGTCGTCCACATATCTGAACCAAATGTTAGGTCTGGGTATAATGTTGTCAAAGATATGCTGTTCGAAATGCTCAATGAAGTAGTTGGCAATAGCAGGAGATATTGGATTACCCATTGCTGTCCCTTCGACTTGTTGGTATAACTGGTTTTTGAAGGAAAAATAACCGGACTTTATTACAAATTCAAATAATTTGACAATGTCTGGAGGAAATTCTTGGTGTAGTAATTCTATGCTGTCCGCCAACAGAACATTCGTAAATAGCGAAGCGACATCTAAACTAATCATAATCTCCAAATCGTCTAGATGCAGATCGGAAATTTTATTTCTGAAGTCCACAGAATTTTTTATATATGTAGCAGTTCTTCTAGTTGAAGAAGTGAGTAAATTTCACAGAAATTTTGATATTTTGTAAGTGGGACAATCTATACATTCTACAACCGGTCTTAATGGAATTCCTGGCTTCTGTACTTTTGGAAGACCATATAATCTCAGTGGGCGCACGAAGGAGGTCTTTAGTGTTTTCTTTTTATCTTCATCCCATATCGATATTTTTTCTATAAGGGCATTAAGCTTTTTTATTTGACTACTGGTAGGATCTGAAGTGAAGGGCCTATAAGTCGAATAGTTCCGGAGTAACAGTGATATTTTTCTCTCGTATTCACATCTGTCTTGGATGACTACAGCCTCCCTTTGTCAGCTTTCGTAATAATTAGGTTCTTGTTATTTTTTAGCGATTTCAGTGCTTTTTGTCCAGCATATGATAGGTTCGACCACGGAGGCTTGGCGTTAAAAAGAATTTTTAAACACTCGAATCTTGTTCTGTTAGCTGTTTTTTGGGGTTAGGATGGAATACCTCTGTCTATACTATGGAAAAAGTCTATTATTGGTACTTTATTCGGAGCAATAGCAAAATTATGCCCTTTTGACAGAACGAAATGTTCACTGTCTGTCAGTGGACAGTATCTGTATCAATGACAGTATTACTAGATTTGGGGTGGCTCACCAGTGAATCAAACTTGCATTTCAATCTATCACGGGAAGCATTAAAAACCTTTTGGTATGACATCAATGAAATGCATAAAACGGTGTTAAAATTTTCAGTCTCTAATACTGGTTCTATAGCGTTCTTGATATCTATTATTTCTTTATTCAGAAGTGCAAGAGATTTCTTTACTTCTTGTAGCTGACAATTTAACAGTGACCTACTGGCCTTTATATAAATCCGATAGGCTCTTTGAGACTTAAAAATTTCTTTTAGTTTACAGCAGGTAGCAATAACCTGAGCCAACTTACATCACTTTAGGAATATTATTCTGTTAATGCAATTCGCCTTCTTAACTAATACTTCACCGTATCTGGCACATCGTTTGGAAGTAGACTCTCCGTGAGGTTTTGATATAAGTTTCAGTAAGGATATACCGTGAGTAGATATATTACTAACTATTATAATACCGGAATTAACTCACGTAAATTATTCTTTATACGTAGAATTTTCACCTGAGTATCACAGGCATCATCAGTACAGGTACAAGGCTAATTAAACAATAACTGTTATATTCACAAAGCACCACCTAAGTAGCTAAGGTTAAATTGCCTAATTTATTTAATTATTAAATAATAATTATTTAATTATAATAATTAACTTTTTTTTCTTATAAATATATATATGTATATACAATTATATGTCAGGAAAGATTTGCTGCTTTATAAAGTATTATCTCCCACGGGGGGGGAGACGTAAAGCATCGGATCTGTTTAGGTTAGGGGAGTGAAGTAATGTTTCACATGTTTCTTTGTATAGCCGTTCCATTAGGAACAGACTTTTGTGAATGACTTTTGTCTTGTTCCACTCAACTCTATGTAGACCCCTCACTTCAGATCCTACCGGTAGTCAAATAAAAAAGCTTAATGCCCTTATAGGAAAAAAAGTATCAATAGGGGATGAAGATAAAAAGAAAACACTAAAGACCTTCTTCGGACTCCCACCGAGATTATATGGTCTTCCAAAAGTACATAAGCCAGGAATTCCATTAAGACCGGTTGTAGACTATATAGGTTGTCCCACTTACAAAATATCAAACTTTCTGTCAAATTTACTCACTTCTTCAACTAGAAGAACTGCTACATATATAAAAAATTCTGTGGACTTCAGAAATAAAATTTCCAATCTGCATCTAGATGATTCGGAGATTATGATTAGTCTAGATGTTGTTTTGCTATTTACGAATGTTCTGTTGGCGGACAGCATAGAATTACTACACCAAGAATTTCCTCCAGACATTGTCAAATTATTTGAATTTGTCATAAAGTCCGGTTATTTTTCTTTCAAAAACCAGCTACACCAACAAATCGAAGGGACAGCAATGGGTAATCCAATATCTCCTGCTATTGCCAACTACTTCATGGAGCATTTCGAACAGCGTATCTTAGACAACATTACACCCAGACCTAACATTTGGTTCAGATATGTGGACGACACTTTTGCGATATGGATGGGCGCCTCAGAAGAACTACAAATAGTTTCTCTCAAAAATTAATGGACTTCATCCAAGGATCCAGTTCACCCTAGAAGTAGAAGTAAATAAGCAGTTAGCCTTTCTAGACCTTTTGATTCTATGCCAACCAGATGGTTATCTACAATTCACAGTCTATAGGAAAGAGTCTACTAGATTCCCTGCTAGTGTGGATTATCATATTCTGAACAAACAGGAAGATCTGCTTAGGTCAGGTAAGAAGAACACCAGTCGTACATCCAGTACCTTGAACCCGAACAGTCTGGAATTGCAGAACATGTTATCAACACCAGACATAGAGTTAAGTGGAACAAGACAAAAGTCATTCACAAAAGTCGGTTCCTAAAGGAACAGCTATACAAAGAAACATTACTTCACTCCCCTAACCTAAACAGATCCGATGGTCTACGTCTTTCCCCCTTGTGGGAGATAGTACTTTATAAAGCAGCAATTCTTTCCTAACATACAATTCATCAAATTCCTGCCATGTACCCTCAAGGGGTGTACAGGATATGACAGTACTACATGAAAAAATCACATAATTACTAACTTCCTATCTACAATTTTCCTCCAAATCAGTCTGTTACTTGTCAAGACTCCAACATTATCAGATCTTATATTTCTATCGTCTAAGGCACTTTGTACCGTATCAATCCACCTATATCTTGGTCTTCCTCTGGGTCGATTTCCTTCCAACCTGGCAGAGAACACATGTTTTGCTAATCTTTCCTCTCCCATTCTATTTAAGTGACAATACCACCTGAGATTAGCTCTGCTAACGCATTCCTGGATGCTGACAATGTCAAGTTCGTTCCTAATATCCTCATTTTTAATATGATATTGCCATTGATGCCATCTGTTCACGCCTATAATCTTTCTCAGGACTCTCATATCTGCGGTCTCTAGTCTTTGGTCAAGTGTTTTACTTTGACCCAGCTCTCAGATCCATAAGTTAAAACTGGTTTGAACACCGTCTTGTACACAGCTAATTTAGTGTTCCGACTAATTTCTTTCTTATTCCATATGAATTTATTCAATTGACTTCCCACCATACCAGCTTTGCTGATTCTGTTGTCTATTTCCATATTTAATTTACCATCTTCAGTAAAAATCATGCCTAAGTAGCTGAAATGTTTTACTTGTTCCACAGGTTCTCCATTTACAACACAGTTGACATTTTCAATGATTCTGCCTATTTTCATTGTCTTTGTCTTTTTATTGCTGACCTTCATACCATATCTATTACAACAGCTATTCAATTTAGTCAGAGAATCTTGCAGACTTGTAGCAGATTTATTTAGAAGTATAACATCATCCACATAAAGTAAAGAGCTGACATTAACATCTCCAATTTTAATATCAGGTTTAATACCACATTCCTTCATAATGTGATCCATATAGATAATGAATAACAGAGGGGATAATGTGCATCCTTGTCTCACACCAGATTTAATATTAAACCATCTTCCTGTGCTTCCTTCAATTCTAACTGCTGACTTACAACTCAAATAAAGACTAAGTATTGCTTGATATAATGCCCCATTGACACCATATAACTGCAGCGTATTGAATAGCTTCTCTCTTGGCACCTTGTCATATGCCTTTTCCAAATCGACAAAACTTAAATACAGATCTTTGTTATATTCCCATGCTTTCTCGACTATTTGTCGTAAAGTGAAGATCTGATCCTGACAGCCTCTATTTGGCCTGAATCCAGCTTGTTCTTCACCAAGCTTTTCTTCCACAATTCTTCTCAACCGTTTCTCAAGTATACTTGCATAGATCTTGCCAGGAACACTCAGTAGGGAAATACCTCTGTAATTCTCACATTCAGTTTTATTTCCCTTTTTATATATGGGTACTATGAGAGCTCTACTCCAATCATTGGGAATTCGTCCCTTTGTCCAGGCTTTATACCACCATACTTCAGCATTTCTGGTCGAATATCATCTACTCCTGCTGCCTTTCCACATTTCAAGCCTTTGATGGCTTTTTCTACTTCAAGTATGGATATGTATTCCTGACTGCATGCCTGGTCAGTGTTTTTTTTATCACTGTGCTGTCATCACTGCTTGTTTCATTTAGCAGTTTTTCAAAGTAATTATTCCATACTTCAAGGATATCTTTTTCTCCTGTTTTCATGTCACCTTAACATCTCTAACTCCTTTTACAGCACTCTTTCCTCCATTCCTAAGCTTCTTCAACAACCTCCAGAATATTTTGCCACCTTCTTAATATTTATTTTCTATATTCTTGTCAAAGTCCTCCTATGACTTTTGTTTAGCTAGTTTTACACACTGTTTAGCTTTCTTACATTTGTCTCTGTATTCTGTAAGAGTAAAAGCTGACTTATTTGCCAGGAACTTTTGATATGCTTTCTTCTTTTTCTTCACTGCCTCTTTAACTTCCTGTGTCCACCAGGGAGTTCTGATTTTTTTATCCTTGCACACCACCTCACCACATGCCTCTCTAGCAGAATCAATCAATGTTTTCTTCAGAGTTTGCCACTGAATCTCCAAGGTTTGATTCCTGTTCTCAAACTCTTTCATTTTCTTTTCAATAATATATATATATATATATAAAAATTAAAAAAAATTATAATTGAATAATTAAATAATTAAAAATAAATAAATAATAATTAAATAAATTTAGGAAATTTAACCTTAGCTACTTAGGTGGTGCTTTTGTGAATATGACAGTTATTGTTTAATTAGCCTTGTACCTGTACTGATGATGCCTGTGATACCCAGGTAAAAATTCTATGAAGAAAGAATAATTTACGTGAGTTAATTCCGTTATTATAATAGTTAGTAACAAAGTACCTTAGATAATAGAAATATAAGATCTGATAATGTTGGAGTCCTGACAAGTAACAGACTGGTTTGGACAAAATTTTTGTAGGTAGGAAGTTAGTAATGATGTAAATTTTTCATGTGGTACTATCACATCCTGTACACCCCTTGAGGCTACATGGCAGGAATTTGATGATGATGATCAAATGTCATCATCATCATACGTATCAAGAATTTAGGCCTAGTACGGCCAGTTCCGGAATTAGAAGTCATCGTTGAATCGTTTAAGAGGACGTCCTGGTTTTCTTTTTCCTAATAGCTTGTTTTGGTAATCTTTCTGTTTTCATTCTTTGAACGTGTTCCATCCATCTATGTTTATATTTTTTAATTTTTTCAATTACTGGTTCTTGGTTTAATTCTTTCATAATATCTTCGTTTCTTTTGTGATCAAATAGGGTATACTTTGCAGTTTTTCTCATAAACTTCATTTCTGCTGTTGTTAATCTTCGTTTGTCTTTTTGTTTTATTGTCCAGATTTCGCTTCCATACATTAAGACCGGTAGGGCTAACGTATTGTATACTTTTAGCCTGGTTTGTTTTTGAACTAGGTTTGGTTTAAATATAGAGTTAATTACTCCTGTTATTTTTAAATATTTTGCAATTTTTATGTTTATATCTTTTTCATTTTCATAAGTGATCATACATCCTAGGTAGTTAAATGAATTCACCTGTTCTAAGATCTTGTTATCTAATACTATTTTAGTTCTTGCTGGATCTTGTCCTTTAAAGGCCATAGTTTTTGATTTTTCCGTTGATATTATCATACCATAATCTTTGGATATCTCATTTAGATTTAAAATAGCTTTCTGTAAGTTATCTTCAGAATTTGTAATTATTATTTGGACGTCTGCAAAGAGGAGAGTGTTTAAGTTAACTGTAGGTGAAAGTTTAATTCCTTGATGTAAATTTTTACTCCATTTTATTATTATTTCATTTAAGTAGATATTAAAAAGAGTTGCTGAGAGGGGACATCCCTGTCGGACCCCTTGGTTTATCTCTCTTGTATATGATAGCTCATGATTTAATCTTATTTGTATTTGATTATTTTCATATATACTTGTGACGGTTTTTAGGATATTATTTGGTATTTGTCTTTCTTTTAATATGTTAAATAATATGTTTCTTTTAACTTTGTCAAATGCTTTTTCAAAGTCAATAAATGCAATATGTGTTTCTAAATTATATTCTCTTCTTTTCTCTATTATTAATTTTAGGCAGAAGGCTGGGTCTATACATGATCGTCCTTTTCTAAATCCATTTTGTACCTCTAGAATAAAGTTTTCGGAATATTTCATTAGTTTGTTATTTAAGATTCTGCTGTATATTTTGTAACATGAATTTAGTATACTGATACCTCTATAGTTTTTAGGGTCATCTCTATTACCTTTCTTAAAGATTGGAATCAAAATTGCTTTTTTCCATTCTATTGGGGGGATACCAGTTGAGTAAATTTTATTTAAAAATAATAAGTGTCTTCCTTTGAATCTTGTTCCTGCGTATTTATATAGTTCTGAACCTAGCTTATCTTCTCCAGGTGATTTTCCGTTTCTTGTTTCTTTCAGGCTGATTTCTAATTCTTCTTCAGTTATTTCCTTTTCATTTTCGTTAATTGTTTGCCAGTTTCTTTTTTAAAATATTTGTCTGTCCACAGTTCTGTGTAGTAATTTAGAAATTCTTGTAATTTCAATTCAGTGTTTAATTTTATGTTTTTTTTGGTATCTGCATTTAGGTGTTTCAAAATCTTATATACATTGGGTCTTATTTTATATAAATCATGTTCTAAATTAGAAACAAATTTATTCCATGATTCTCTATGTCTTTTTCTGACTTCTCTTTTAGCTATGGCTCTTATTCTTTTATATTCTATTTCATCTTCTAATCTTTTACTGCTTAACCATTTGTGATATGCTTCTTTTTTCTTTTTGATTATTTCTTTCATTGTATCATCCCAGATCTTCAGTTTTTTCTTTTATTGAATTTTTTGGTCTTTCCTAAGCTTTCATTTGCTGCTGCATTTAGTATCGTTTTTATATTAAGCCATTCTATTTCTATTTCTTCATTTTGTTTTATTTTATCTAGATACTGGTTAATCTTTGTTCATATAGCCATTGTACATTTATGTCATTCAATAGTCTAGTTTTATAAACAAATGTTTCAATTTTTCTTTCTGTTCTTGTTACTTGTAGCCATTTAGGTGGTAATCTTAATTTTATTTTAACAAGGAAGTGGTCACTGCTTATTTCATATCCTCTGTGAACTCTAACATCTAGTGAAAATTTTGATGTCTTTTCATTTAATATGAAGTAATCTAATATTGATTTCCATCCTGTTGCTGCCCAAGTATATTTATGTATGTCTTTATGTTTATAGAAGGAATTCATTATTTTTAGGTTATTATAAACTACAAAGTCAATCAATTTTTTACCATTTCTGTTTAGAATGTGTTCTCCATGTATTCCTATATTATTATTAATTTTTGTGTTTCCAATTCTTTCATTTAAGTCTCCTGCTAAATTTATGTAATCATTTTTATTTATTTTATTATATATGTTTTGTAGCTGATTATAAAAATCAATATTATCTGTTCTCTTCCTTCTTCTGGGGCATATAAACCAATTATTGTTAAATAGCCTGTATCTATTTTTATTCTAGCTTCTATTATTCTTTCATTCCATAATTTATAATGTTTTAACTGTTTTGAAAGGGAGTTATGAATCCAAATCATGACTCCTGCTTGTGCTCTTTGGTCTCTGTCGACTCCACTGTATATCACATTAAAATTTTCAGTTCTCATAGTTCCTTTTAATTTCTTTTTTGTTTCAGTGATTACTGCTATTTTAAAGTTTCTTTCATTTAATAACTGGTCTAATTCTATTTCTTTATATGCTATTCCTCTTACATTCCAGTTTGCTATGTGTATTATATTTTGTCGTTTCCATTTTCGTTTTCCCTTTTCCATTCCAGTGTCGTTTCCCATAGATTCAATCCGATTATCTTTTTCTGTCAGCTTACAAGTATGGTTATGTTCTCCATGTCAGGGGACTAGCCTGACGATGGAATAGTTCAGTAGTAGGGCTGCTACCTTAAGGCTTCTGAACTCGCCTTCTTCCGAATTTAAACCCATAGGAGGAATAGGGTATATTGAAGGGGAAAGGGTAGATTATAGAAGAAATATAGTAAGGTTTATAGAGAGGACATAGTTGTAAAGCCAGAAATGAAAAGACCCCATGGCCCTCGAGTACTCTAATAGCACAAGGGTAAAGTAAGAAGAGTTGGCTGATAAGGCCTTATAGGAAAGATTAAAGTAAGTGGGTCTTCCTCAAAGTAGAAGGAGGAGAGAATAGATCCAGCTAGGGGTCCATGGGAGTGCCGCTTCACTTACAATCAAGATGATTGCCCCCTATGGCCCTGTTGGTCCACGAGTCCTTATTCAGTATATTCGGACCACCCCACCATATATATATATACACACACACACGCAAGCGCATGTACACACACACACACATGGTAGGCTCCCCTATCCACCACCCACGGGATGCGCTCTCTAGGGGTTACAGGGTCCCCTGAGAGATGATCAAATGTGTTCTGTTTTATGTTTAAAATATTGATTTCTTAATTTTGGGTTGGAAAAAGTAGGGTGCGTCTTATACTCGGAAAAATGCAGTATTTTTGCATACTATATATCAGCGCTTCCAAAACTGTGGGCCACAGCCCCTTGGGGGTCGTAGGTTTTGTTCCAAAACCGTGAAACAATGAAAACAAATTGAAAATGTTTTAAGACTAAGTATATTTTTTTATCCTAAAAGAAACGTATTTGATTTTTATTATTTCTTTTTTGTTATTTTTTATATTTTAATGTAAAAAAATCACATTGGTGCGGGTTCACAAATTTTGCTTCCTGCATATTTCGTCGCTTAATGAATATTAGTAAATATATGTTTATTCATTATAAGTTTCATTTCAAAGCAGAAATCTAAGAATTGTAGTTTCAAATATTTCACCTGATATTGACCTTTTGTGTAGCAGTATTGAAACACATCAATCACATTAAATTGTCATTAAACTACTTTTATGTTTTTAATTCTTTCTTTATTACTAATCGTTTTACGTTTCATGCTTGTACTGCAAATGTACAATAACAATAAATCTATCTATATAAAAATATGAGCTAATGTGCCATGTCAAATGCGTATGTTTTGTATTGAATTTAAATACAATAAATATTATAATAATATGTGTCTATATTACAGGGGTTTTTTTTCGAGGGGGGGGCATGAAATATTTTAATTTTTCCAAAGGGGGCCCTTACATCCAGAAGTTTGGGAAGCACTGCTATATACAACTCTTCACTATCTTGAAAACTACTTCTATTTGAGTTCATAAGTGCATTATTATTATGCTGCAGTTACTCTGTAGTTGGGAAACTACAGAGTAACTGCAGTATAATAATAATGAATGAGATGATAAAAATGACAACAGCAACGATTCTGCAACTCATCCAATTCCTATTGTATACTGAAGTTTTTTTGAAGGCTGTTCCACAGAACAGTGGTAGGTGGAATGAAAAATGAAAGGGAGCAGAAGGTTCAGAAAGCCAGCAATGCAATTGTAAAAGAATGCCAGTACTACTAAACATCATCCATATAAATTATCTGTAGAAAAGACAATGCAGAAACTAGCCATTCTAAGAGAGGAATGGCTGGAGAGGAGAATGGAGTCATCAATTAGTGAAACTGCAATCTTTTGAACAGTATCAATAACTTTTCGAGAGGTCTTAGGTGAATCACCAAAAATGTGAGCAGTATTTCAAGATTGGATGAATTTTTGATTTGTAGAGTTAGGAGTAGACAGATAAAAAGTAACGCCTTAAGGAAAAAAGAATGCCAAGGATTCTATAGTGATGTGTTTGGGCTGAGAGTTATAAAAGACAAGGAGTGGAGGAGCTAAGATCTTTTTCTTGTGAGAGCTAGAGAAAGAAAGGAGTGGGGAAGTGTTTTGAAAGGTAACTAGGTTGTTATTACTCCACTGAAGGATAGTATGGAAATAAGTGTTTAAGAGTCTCTGATGAATTTAAAGCTTCAGATGTTAAAGGATCACTGGGTTTATTTTTCCTCTTTTTTTAAAGTTATTGATGTTATATATAATAATCCTCTCCTGCATGCATGCAGCAAACAGAGGAACCTACAGTACATTAGGGTTAGGTGTAGGCAAAAAGGGATAAGCACACAATTGGTTGTCACACTCCAGAAGAAAGAGAAGTTAGTTCTATGGGTTAGTTAGACTGTAAATAAATGTCAACCAGTAGCTGCAAACATTTTTTTTACAAGGTTAGAAGAAATTGAGAAATCATGTTAGCCAGTTCACCAGAAGTATATGTTTGTGAGAAATGTGCAGAGTGACAATATCAACATGTTTAGCATTGCTAATTATATATCAATCACCTAAATAATCTCTTAATCGTCATCAATTTCCTACTCCTCAAAGGGTGAACACAGACTACTATGACAGTACTACATGATAAAGTTTATCATATAATACTAATCATACTAATCTGTTATCAACAATTTCCCTCAAAATTAGTCTATTACTTGTTAGCACTCCCAATAGTGTCCTATCTAACATTTCAGTCTTCTAAGGCACTTCTTACTGCATCAATCCAATTATATCTTGGTCTTCCCGTGGGTCTTTTTCCTGCAATCTTAACACCAGAAATCTGTTTTGCTAACCTTTCATTATATCAGAGGCTCACACTACTGAGTACAGGCATGGCAAACCAAAGATACCACTTGGTATATTATAACTGTTGACTGGTCTTCTACTCTTCTTTCCTCTACTCTCTTTTGCTCCTTCACCCCCAGTGCTATTAGAACAATTTGAGGAAGAAGGGGTGACTCATTCCTCTCAAACTATATTTCCCACTACCAACTAAAAAAAAAAGGCAAGCCTAAATGCCTCAAGGTGGCAACCCCACCACTAGAGACACCTTGTGCTTTGGCTAGTAATCAATTAACAAGTATTCTAATCAATTTCAAATTTCAAATAATTAATTTAATTAAATAATTAAAATGAAAGAATTCAAGGGGCTCTCAAAATGGAAATAACCCTAGACAGGCTAAAAGTACTAACCGGAAAAAGATTATCACTGATTTTGTTACTTGGAATGCAAGAAGGTTATCTCACAAAGAAAACCAAATAGATGAAATTCTATATCAAAAGAAAATCGAAACTGCAGTATTAGACAACTGAAACAAAGAATAAAAAAATTTAAAAAAATAAAAATCAGGGAACCAAAGAAACTGATAACTACATACATATCTATAGTGGAGTACAAGAGGACCAGAGAGCAAGAGCAGGAGTATCAATCATGATTCACAAAGCCCTTAAAGACAACATCAATAACTATAAATACTGGAACCAAAGAATATTACAACTCAGATTGAAACTTAATAGAGGATATCTCACAGTTCTCGGATTATAAGCTCCAGGAGGGGGAAGAAGAAGAAAGTTCAGACTTCTATAATCAACTCCAAAATATAATAGAGAAGATAAACAAAAATGACATGTTTTTACAGCTGGGTGATTTTAAATGCTCCTGTAGGCAATATGAAAATCCAAAATCATATAGGAACTTTTGAAGAATTAGTAAAAAAAATAGAAATGCCCAAAGTTCAATTGATTTCTCTATCTACAATAATCTAAGAATAATAAATAGAATGTTCAAACACATTCATAAATTCACATGATCAGCAAGAGGATTGAAATCTATTATAGACTATACAATAGCAGATAATAAAATAGGTAGATTCATTTGTGATGTTAGTTTTCTGAGGTTTTTGAAACTGAATCAGATCATTATCTATGTGTGACATCAATATGGTTCCGCCCCAAACCAAACGGGATAAAGAACCAGTATCCATTAGACAACTGAGACCTTAGGTTCAAAGTCAGCCCATTATCTGATTGTGATAAAAGAAAACTATACTAGCAAAAAATAAATGAAAAATTACAGCAACTACTCAGATGAATCTATTAATGAAGAGCAGAATCATCTCTGCAATATTTTAGGGGATCCAGCCTGAGAAATCTTGGGAATGAAAAAACAATGGAAAAGAAAAGTCTTTGTAACTGGGACCCAAAAATCAGGAAAATCAAAGGTAAAAAAAAAATGAAGGTCTATGAAAGATGGTTAAGCACAAACAAAATAGAGGACGAAATTGAATATAAACACAAAAGAGAGAAAAACGTAGACAGAAATCAATGGAACAATTTCGTTACCAATTTAGAAAACAATATTGATAAACCTCAAACACAAACATAAATTTATAAGACACATGAATAATAACCTTAGAGAATCCATCAAGATCAATACCATACCTTTGGAGGACTGATTTAAATACTATAAAGAATTATGGACAACCCACTAAAAACCATTATCTGCAAATAATTCAACAGACTCCTTTACTCTTGAAATTTGAGTCAACACTTAAATAATGCAAGAACTATAGAAGCCCAGGAGAAGATGGTATCAATATGGAAGGTTTCAAATGCTCTGGAGATAACTTCAGATACAAAATACTAGAATCCATGAATAAGATGCTAAATAGCCAATTACTACCAGAAAACTAGCAAATGTATGATTGTCAATCTTACATTCGCGGTTAGTAGTTGGAAGGGGGCCAATCGAACGATTGGCCCCCTTCCAACTACTAACCGCGCTCAAACTTAGTTAACCATGTAGTTGTAATTTACCTGTATATAGTGCAACAGCATGTAGCTTGGTTCTTATACACATGTATCTTTCTGATGATGACTTCAATACAGGGGTCGAACCATCAAGTTATTATTTTATTATTAATCAGTAAAATAATCTTTTCAACAGGTGTGTTTTGTGTCTCTAAATTCATAAATATGAATGCTGATCACCGTATAACCTTAAAAGAAAGAATGTTAATAATGTCAAGTCCCTTAATTTTTCTCAGAACTATCATATCTGTGGTCTCTAATCTTTTATCAAGTGCTTTATTCATAACCCAACCCTCAGACCTATAACTTAGAACTGGTTTGAACAGTCTTGAACACTGCAAGTTTAGTGCTTTGGCTAATTTCTCTCTTATTCCATATGCATTTATGGCCAAACCAGTTTTGATTAAATCCATGTTTAATTTACCATCTTCACTAAAAACTGTGCCTAAATAGCTGAAATATTTTACTTGTTCCATAGGTTCTCCATTGAGAATGCAGCTGAAGTTTTCTATGTTCCTACCTATTTTCATAGTTTTAGTTTTTATATTGCTGGTTTTCATGCCAAATTTGTTACAGCTGTTATGCAATTTAGTCAGAAAATCCTGGAGACTTTTACTGGAGCAAAGCAAAGAGCTATGTTTAATATGTTTGATTCTAATATCAGGTTTAATGCCACTTTCTTTCATAATATGATCCATATAGATAAATGGAGATGGTGTGCACCCTTATCATATACCTTATTTTACATCAAATCATCTTCCTGTATTTACTTTGATTCTAACTGCTAACTTACAACTTAAACATAGACTATGAACTGCTCTGTAGAATCCTTCCATTTTTACCTCATATAATTGAGCATTTTGAAAAGCTTCCTTCTAGGCATTTTGTCATATGCTTTTTCTGGATTTACAAAACTTAAATACAAATCTTTGTTGTGAAGTGAAAATCTAACTTTAAAAAGCTTCTTCTCAAGCACTCCAATTCTCTGGAATTCAACCTTCTGATCAGGTGCTCTGAATTATGCAGTATAGCCGCAGCAAAATGTTTATACCTCCATATTTGAGCATTTCTGGTTGAATATCATCTGCTCCAGTTGCATTTCCACATTTTGGGCTTTTGACAGCTTTTCTATGTTGATGTTCTTATGTACATAAATGTTTGCATTCCTCCTAAATATTTTTTGCTACTGTTCTATCGCTTCTTGCTTCATTTAACCAGCTTTGCAGTACTCTTTCCACTACTTTTAAGCTTTTTCGACATCCTCCAGAACAGGGGTTCCCAACCCTATGTCCATGGGCACCATGGCACCCGTCGACCAATTTGTGTGTGTCCACCGCTGTTCAACCGTGTGCCGTATAGTTTGAAATAATCACGCAACAATTCATGGCATGCTATATGACGCATGTGTTAATGACACATGACAAGTATTAAACGCATACAATGTAAAGTAGACACGCATTCAAAGTTGCTCATTCCAGATTAAGAACTGGAATATGATCATATTCTCCTAATTATGAAGCACTGGCCAATGCAATACTATGCCGAAGATCACACTAACTTACATATATATATATATTTAAATTTTTATATAATGTACACTTTTAAGTAATAAAACATTTGATTATAATGTAAACTTTGTATGTATTCATTTAACAAACGAATTCAAAAAATTTGCTTGAAAAAATAGATGGTGCCCGTCGCCCTATCGGTATTTTAGAATGTGCTCTAGGAAACAAAAAGATTGGGAACCCCTGCTCCAGAACATTCTGCCACTTTCTGATATTTATCTTATATATTCTTACCACAGTCTTCCCATTACTTGTTTAGCTATTTTTACACAAAGATTATCTTCTTACATTTTTCTCTGTGTTGTTTTAGGACATCTACCAACCAACTTATTAGTGTTGGAATCCAACACTAATATGTTAATAGATTATTTTTACACAATCTAACACCTAAAGCAGACCTTTTCACACCAGGTAATGAAATTCATATTGCACTTAAAGACATTCAGAAGCATCTAAACCTATGGCAGAATTCGAACCCACAAGCTGTTGGTTGGAGAGTGGGAAAGCCATCTTGGTCAACCAGGCTAGCTATCTTCTCCAGGATAGGAGAAGATAGCTAGCTTATCCTTACTGTAAGGAGAGTATGGCAACAGATAACATCTGATTGCTGCTTAGTTGAGGACTGATATTTACCAAAGTTCCTATAAATGATACCTTGGTTTTAACATTAGCAATCATAATAGTTTGTATGTATGTTGTCAGCTCATCTGAAAGCCATATTCTGTAGAACATATGGTAAGAGCAAATGTTGGTATTTCTGGCAGGACAATAATTGCTTTTTAGCAGGACTATGGAAATTCGTTCTCACAGAAAATTCTGTTGAAAAAGTAGAGCAATTGATCCATGGAAAAGGTGGAGGATAGTGACATTTTAATCATCTCATAATGGATGTTAGCTAGTCCTACACTTATTGGTCAACAGTGAAGCAAAGCAGCTTTCAGTTCTTCTTTCTTGGATAGCCTATTGTAATCTTCCAGGCCATTCAAATATTTATGTATCAACCTCACACAAGAGGCTTCAAAGACTTATAACACAACAGAGCCATATACATGTGCAACAGCAAACAGGTGTTCACTTTGCTGCTTTAAGGGCTAGGGATGCAGCATATGTTTTGGATATATCATCTTCATTTCCCAGATTTTGCCACACATACCTGTTTAGTATTTGTTGATCTGGTGACACAAGAAGTGAATTGTATCCATGAGTCCTTTTGGCTCTGATACTGAATGTATCATGCTTGAACATGAGCAAGTTTGAAAGATTAAAAGTTTCATATGGCAGGGATATCTATGGAAGATGATTTTCTTTTGGGCTTTCTTGGCTGCTGGACATTCTGATTTCTACCACTGTTCAAGTTTGGGGAAAGGCAGAAACTGATTTGATATTTTGGGCAATGTAGTTGTAGCAGATGGTATTATACACTATAATATGATTCATTGCTTCATTAATGGAGCAGTGAATCATATTACAATATGACTGTAATATGATAGCTGTTTTTTGCTATGATATCAGTGATGGAATACATGGTAGACCATATAAGAGATTGGATATCACAGGAAAATGATCACTCTCATAGATGTTATCTCTACTTTCCATTTAAACAGAAGAGGATGGTGAACAAACTGTTAGATCAATAGCAGTGAATGGTAGGGTAGGCATGTGGAAAAAGTTGTTACCTCCAGTGTTTAGAAGGAGGGGGGGGGGTTGAGATGTGTCTATAACTCCTTTGATTGGTGCACTGCTCAAAAAGTAGCATGGTCATTTAATTTCCTATTAAGAGTATGGAGTAGCAAATACAACAAAAGGTTATCTAGATCATCCTAAAAACATCTGAACTGTGCAGTAGATAAATGCAGTACACATACAGTAATAAGATATCCGGCCTATGTAATATTCCACTAATACCTCTAAATATTAAATCGGACTTGCTGGATAGGGAAATGATTGCCCACAAGGATGGTAACTCGCATGGGAAAGTCTGTCCCCTATCCAGTCTCCTTGCAAAGAATACCACAACTGAATTCTTGCCAGGTTTCAAATACATCTCATGCAGACAGAGAGCCTTGATATCATCCATGTTTTAAAGATCTGCAACAATCCACCGTAGGAAACTGTTTTTTATGTGTTTTGAATCCATCTTGCTTCCAGTTTTGTGAAGATTTGCTTTTAATATCTTTTTTGATTTCCTTTTTAGGAAATCAAATAACTAGTTGTGCAATTTCCTAAAAAGGAAATTGCACAACTAGGTAACAAAAGACTATATACAAAGATGAATTCATTAGATAAAAATAACATATATAATAATATATATGCATTATATACAGTGAAAAGCATTTATTTCTTGTAAAAATTTATAAATCAATGAAACATCGGTGAGTCTGATAAAATCTGTCTGAGTGTATAGGGCTCAGACAGATTATTAAAGTGAATAAAATAATGACTGATCGTTAGGCCAGTACCATAAAACTAGCACACAGGCATGCCATTACCATTTAATAGGAAGGAATGTGTGAGATTATTATGACCTACATGAAGCTGAGAAAGAACTACTTCTTTATGGACTGTGCTTGGACTAGACTACCATTTAATTTCAGGCTTGATTTGATAGAGCTTATTATTAGTCTCTCCATTTCATGGCATCTATCACTGTCATAAGTTTGTGTCTGATAGTCTGCCAATAATCAATGTGTGGGACAGGCTGTTGGAGACTTGATAAATGAGCTGATGACCTATCTGCAGTATCTTCAACCTCATTTCCTTGGATCTCAAATGTGGCATGGAACCCAACAGAAACATACATCTAACTGTAGCTTCCTTAACTGAGAGAGATGATGTTGGATTTAAGAGAGCCCTGGGTGTTTCTGTAGCTTGAGACATCTTATTGCCTGTAGAGAACTTCATGAAATTGAAATTTTAGCAAATTAATGTATTGTATGGGAAGACAGCAGAAGATCCCACCAGTGGCACTGATTTTGAACCATCTGTGAAGACAGGTATAAAATCAGAGTATTCAATTTTATGAGCCTTAAAGACTTGTTGATAGACAACAGGAGGGCGCTGGTATACATTCATACATATATACTATAATGGTATGTACGTATGTAAGTATCCTATGGTAGAGGTGTGTTCAGTGATGTCTAAGCTGTGTTATTTACCTCAATATCTACAGCTTGTAAGACAGCTTTTATTTGCAAATGAAAAGGTTATGGTAGTCTGATGGGTGTTACACAGATTTTCCCCATCATGAACAAAAAAAATAGTTGGCTATCTGGAATGGTCTATCAGGGATTTTTATAATATATCATAGAGACAGCTGTTGATGTTGAAGCAACAAAGGTGGTTCATTTGTCTCAAGATGGAGACTAGATAGGTAAATAAGGTCTAGCCATTGTAGAGTGCTCTCTCTGGTTGAGGCATAGACTTAGAACCCATAATCAAGTTTCAATTGTGTATGTGTGATACAAACAGAGCAAAGAATACCAGTCTGCGCACCAAGAGGTGGAAGACAGTGCAAAGGATGTTCATCGCTTTGCCACTTGTCTCGTAATGGATGTGTGTGATGGAGAAAATTTAGTTTCATGCCAAATATGATTCCCCAAGCTTCTGGTGCAACAGGGATTAAAGTTTTTCCTGAGTTCTGAGTTGGGATGAAGACAACATCTGTAGCAAAATGCACACAAACTGTCTTCTGCTGTGAAAAATCTGAATCCATTTGCAAGTGCCCATTTTGAAAGACAGTCAGTGGCCTTGCTGCAGCTGTCTTTCTATGATCATCATATTACATGAATGAGAGAAGATGGTAAAATCATTCACATAGAGAAAATTATTAGTTACTGTTGGAGGAAGTTCTTTGGTTATCAAGTTGATAACCAAACTTGAAGATGAAAAATTAACTCATTCTCAAAGGGAATTTTATTTAATGCAAGAGCTCCCCACTTGCCACAATGCAACACATGGACACCCACTATCTGGCAAACAATGACTGTGCTTGAGAGTGGAATGCCAGGGCTACCCTAGATGCTATACTAGTGGCATTGCAAGTTTTAGGCTCTGTCCTTGGGGACCATGGGGAAGGAGATATACCAAACAAATGATGTTGATGATGCAAGAAAGTTCATTAGCTGAATGATCCTAGTTGGAACTTCCAGGGCCTTCTTTTGCCAAAGCAGAGGCCAAAGTAGCACTAGATTACCAGGATCCTCCTTTCTGGATGTCCATGAATTGTACCACATGGAAAATGTGTGGTAAGGAATTGGATCCCAGTGATGGTGGTCTGGAAGACAGGATAGTAAAAATAACTCAGGAGAACTGAGAATAAAAACAAAAAGGACCAAGACTATCCAGGAAGTCACCACCACTATGTACACATTGAGGAAAATGGGGAACAGATGCTGCTGTCACCTGTTGGTCTGTAAACTAATAGTGTTTTTATTCTATTTTGTCTTTATTCTATCTTATTAATATTCTTTAATATCCTCTTTATATCTTAGGGTTTTTCTTTATCTATATTATATTATCTCTATATTTTATTTCTATATCTTATATATCTCTTCTATTATTATATCACTTATATATCTTACCCACTTTTTTAACTTATGTCTCTTTCCCTTATACAACTCTATTAACTTTAAACTTATATCCTCCTGTTCCTTATTTTTTCCTCCAGTATTCCTATTTTTATTTTACCAAGGATCTCTAGATATTTATTTGAATTAGTGACTGCGCCTCCGGAAATCCTTTTATGGCATTAAATATTACTACTTTCGGTAGATATCATTCCTTACTCTTATATACAGTCGTGACTATCCCTTTATCTAAATCTCGTATTAATTATCTATCTTCCCCGCTCACAAGCTCGGTTGTTTTTTTAGAACAGTGCATCAAAGAATTAAAATATCAGGCAACACTCTATTAATATTTAAAAAACAAAGATTTAATTCACATAGGACAAGTTTTACACTGCATTTTCAATAATAAAAAGAAACATCACAATTCAAATCCTCATAAATAGACTAGTTAAATTCCTGCATTTTCTCACACAAATCATATTACATATTTAACTAATTTTCTTAATATCACATAAATCATTTATACTGAGCAATGGTACTTATTACTTAAATATTAACTCTTACTCATCTAGCACATAAACAATATCTTTTACACAAAAGATATTTGCTCTTTCCTTTCTATGCTGGGAATATTCTATAGGCAGGTTTCAGCAAACAGTTATACTATGACATAATTCAACCTACAAATTCCTGACACTTAATTACTTTATAATTCTTTAACTGTTAGATTTGACTATTTAGATCAGCCTCTACTTACTTACAGTCCATTAATAAGTGTTCTCTTAAAAGCTCAAGGAAATTTAACAAATGGGACAACTCACTTTACAGCTGTTACCCTCTGTGTACTTGACTTCGAACTGGATTTCCACTCTGTGTCAGGTCTTTTTTCTCAATCCCTCTTTATGCTGGCGATGAGTCACTGATGCTTCCTTGGGACGCTGTACTGCCGCACTTTGGATGAAGATTATCGGCTTGTGGAATGCTTGCATGCGCGTTGGATTAATGGAGCAATTTCTTCCCTCTGACAACAGCTCCCGGCGAAGACTCGTCAATTCGTCATCGACTATCAGCTTTGCCTGGCGGATTGGCTCCTCATCATCTTTCTTTCAGATCATTGGCATAATTTCTCCCGACATCGCGTCCTCAATGACTTACATCTGCCGGACAACCGTTGGCGACTTCTCGATCCTGACTTCGGGATCCTTGATGAAAATTTCTCGAACAGATGATTGCGATCTTTTTGCTAACGCCTTTTATTCGGTCACTTCCGAATCCTTGTGTGGAGATATGTGAACCCCGAACATTTCGGCGAAATCCCTCGATCCTTTTCTTTGACTGACCCTTCCTTTGTTTTTCACCTACCCTCCCCAAATCCTATTCGTTCTGGCAGCGGACATTTGTTTGAAGCTGTTGTCGGTCCACCTAGCAAAGACCTTGAGCTTCCCATGTAGAACACGCACAAAGTTTGACGTCTTTGCAAAAATCTAAAATTATACTGCTTACTATTGGCAAGGTATTGCCTTAATACTATACCTTCTAGAATATTCCCTTATTTGGCATAGAGCACATACAAATTCCCATTGGGATTATTTACATATAACATACAACTATTTACAAGTTAATAAAGTTACTGGGCTCGACCTTGGTAAACTTTATGTAAAAATATTTAGACTTGTTATAGCTACATAAATATTTTTACAGGTCCATGGGAAGTATTTCATGTTTCTCCTAACACTCATATCTATCTACCACTAAGAGATATGCCATCTAAAAGTCTCAGGCTCCCCCTCGGGAATCCCGAAAATATTTTTACTATATATTCACACATTTATTTTTAAAGACCTCTGATTTAATCAGTTCTTTAATTTTGATCTAAGGTACACCAGCCTATGTATCTTACAAACAACACGTCACCTGGAAGAAAGCTGTGGACAAGAAACTAGCATCGTGAAATATGGGACTGGACTATCCAAACCTGGTAGGCCTTTTCAGGATGCACAATGGAAAATGAATATGATTATTTTGAAAGATTATATAAATATATGTATACATATATATAAAATCTCAAAATCAGCATAATTATTTATCCATAATATTTAATTCTCAACCATATCAAAGCTTGCTAATGGGATCTTCTAATCTCATTAGCAAGTTAATCTCAAGAAAAATAGTGTTTAAGGTATTTTGTGAGGAATAAGATGGGAGCCTTATTCCTAATAATGAACAGGATGAAGCTTACACTTGGATAAAGGATTAAACTAAATTTATTATAGTCTAACCAAGTGAAAAATAAACTCCCAACATCTTTCTCTAAATCCAGAGTAATTCAATAATAAGGGTACAACTTGTTGGCAACTCCTATAGGTAAATATGACCCCTCCTATTGCTTCTGCCTTAGTATCTCCACGTTTGGGTCTGCCTCCCACTGACAAGACCTCAATAAAGGTTGAAACCGGTCTGGGTAGTGGCCCTTCCCTTAATGCATAGCAGTATACTTGTCTGCAAGAAGATGTGCTTTGCATTATGGGAGATACTGAGACAAGGAGTGATGAGAGCTTGGTCCACCTTTGCTCGGAGTTGCACCACCTTACCTCAGTCCTGAAGATATTTTCAGGTGCAAACTTTGTTTGTTTACACTTGGATAAAGGATTAAACTAAATTTATTATGAACTATCAAAACCTACTATTCCATTTTATCATATAATGCAAAATTTAATATTAAAACATGCGTATTAAATTCTCACAGTTGTGAGCATCAGGAAATGAACAGAATTTATTCAGTTATAATAATGTCTATTTAATCACTATAATCCGAATGAAAAACACAAAAAAAATTTACCTCCAGAGAAAATGAATGGCTGAGTTGGTTGAGCAAACCCACTGTTTGGAGAAGCAGCAGCAGTAGCAGCTGAAATAAATTTTTTTTAAAATATTTAACTACACTAACACACATTATTTTAAATGTCATTAAATATAAATACCACAACAAAATATACTCATAAAATTTACATAATGATTTATACTTGCCAAACAAAAAAAGTACAAAGTACTGGCTGAATCTGCAGTTACTGGACAACTTTCAAATTAGAAGAAAAGAATAGGAAAAAGGAAATAGCTCACTGGTACTGTAGCATTAGTTGCAAAGTTTGAGAATAACAATCCATCCATGATACATACTATTGGGTTGGCAAATAAGTTCGTTCGATTTTTCAGAGTGGAATGAAACCCATTTTATTTAATATATATATATAATATATACTAGTCAGTTATATATTGATCCTCTTTATCAATGACCCCTTGCCATCTGTCCACCAACTTCATTATGGCACGTTCATAAAACTCCTGAGGTTTACTGGCGAAAAACTGATCCAGGTGTCTTTTGACAGCCTCCTCATCAGCAAAGGTTTTCCTGTTCAGAGAATTCTGCAACGATCGGAATAAGTGGCAATTGGAAAGTGCCAGGTCCAGTGAATACGGAGGATGCGGCAAAACATCCCAGCCAAGACGTAACAATTTACTCCGGGTTATTAATGATGTGAGAGGAATAAGATGGGAGCATTATTCCTAATAATGAACAGGATGAACTATCAAACTTACTATTCTATTTTATCATATAATGCAAAAGTCTGGCGTTGTCGTGGTGAAAGACAACTCCTTTCCGATTTGCCAATTCAGGACGTTTTGTGCTAATTGCACGGGCCAGTTGCATTAACTGTGAGCAAGAGACAGTTGAATCAATCGTTCTGCCTGACGGTAACACCTTGTAGTGGACAACACCTTTATAATCCCACCACACACACACAGAGAGCATGATCTTCTTTGGGTGCAATCGAGGTTATTCGCGGCGGTTTGCTCTTGTGCCCCCATGATCTTTTATGTACCACGTTATTGTACACGACCCATTTTCCATCTCCCATAATCATCTGCTTCAAAAATGGGTCGTTTTCTTGGCGATATCGCAGCAAATCACAGATAGATATGTGAGCAGTCATATTTTGGTCTCAGTCAATTCATGCGGCACCCAAACATTGAGTTTTGAAACATATCCCAGCTTGTGCAAATGGTTTTCAACGCTTGTATGGGATATGTTCAGTACTGCAGCAATCTGCCGCACTGTTTGTGAGGGATTTTTGTCAACAATATCCTTCACAACACTCGAATCAACCTCGGTCGGGTGACCAGTGCGATGCGCATCACTGATGTCGAAATCTCCAGAACGGAATTTGGCAAATCACTTTTGGAATATGTGTTCTGTTAAGACACTATCCCCATATACGCTGCATATTTTTTATGGGCTTCCACAGCTCGTTTGCCTTTTTTAAAATAAAAAAAAGCAAAATATGCTGGTAATGTACGTTATTTCCCTCCATTTCTAAAAATGTTACACACACATGCAACTGAAGTAGGCCGAACGAAAATTCACTGAAAGGTTATGTGAAATGTCGCCTTTCAACTGCGCAATAGCGTTGCGTGGTACCGCAACAATAGTGACAGGCGAAGCGGCATAAACTTATACTAACGCATAAGCCGAACAAACTTATTTGTCAACCCAATATATGGCCAGAAATTTCTATGAAGCAAGATGGAAGCTTGAATAATGGCTTTTTGTGTCAAATCTAACTGAAAGCCTTAGTAATATTATGATAAATCAGCTGATTTCTCCAAACCTTTCTATGGTATTTGTTCAAAGGCAAGGGACATAAACACAAGATCTATTAATGCACAGCAAGAGAATCTATACTAGTGATAGTTTATTATTTTCCATAAAACACAGGTGCTGACCGTGAAAGAATTCCTCTACTATTTTGGCAAGAATGAAAGCGAAAGTAATTGGATGATAAAGGAATGTCATCCTTTTTTAGGAAGTGGATGGCTGCAGATATATAGGAGAACATAAAAAAATGACATAAAACAGGAGTCAACTGTGAACCAACACTTTCGGAATAATCAGAGAAATGTTATCAGGAGATCAAGAAACTTTCCAGTATTCAGTTTAGAAAACTCTTCCAATTCCTATCTGATTAGAAATCAAAGAAATTGAATGTTGTGAGTTTGGAATAGCAGGAGAATATTTACAAAGCTCATCAACTACACAAATTCAAAGAAAAGTAAGGAGCTAGGAAATTTATTATGATGCTAGCTTTCCACTTTTCATAATCAGTTTTGCATCAGTTATAATCTACTGTATTTTTCTTTGCTTGTAAATGTATAGAGATTTAGTATAGGCAAAAAAAAGAACATGGAGATTTTAATGTAAACCAGTTGTGATATGATTGTTTGTTTCTCTTTCTCTCTGAAATGAACAGACTTAGTACACCTCTTGGATAATCAAGGTTTAAATAAGTGATAATATAAACTTGAATAAGAATGGATGTTTTTAATATTGATCTGGTGATGCATTTTGTGCAAAATTTAGATAAGAATTGAAAACCAAGTAAATGAGTATAAATAATGAAGATCAACCCTAACTTCACATTCCTTTAATGTCTCAAAAGTGACAAACATCCATAGTATACTAAAAAAAGTTACATCATCATCACCCACAGAAAAAGCCAATCTACCTGCTTCCTACTTCTCCTCCAATTACTGCACTGCTGATTTTGGTAAAATATCCCCAACTATCCCACACACTCTACAGTCAATTCCCAGTGTGTCCTTTTGCCAAAAAGAGATTAGGAGAATTCAGCTCAAATTGGATACAAAAAACGTCTCCTGGCCCCAATGGTATTCCTTCAATTGTCCTAAAGGTCTGTATTGTAGAGTTGACTCCCATCCTGTGTCATCTTTTTTACACACTCCTATTCCACCTATATCTATCCAGCAGTATGGAAATTAGTTCATATTCAACCTATCCCTAAAAAGAGAGACAAATTAATATTCTCAAACTACTGTCCAATTTCTCTTACTCCAGTATTTTCCAAAGTAATACAAAGAACTATCAACACTCAACTGCTATGCTATCCAAAAGATGCTCAGCTAATAAATGATCACTAATATTGGTTCAGTCACTGTCAGTCAACAGGTGATCTACTCACTTATATCCACACCTGGACAAATACCATGGAAAAGTCTGGCAAGTCCCTTGATATCTCTAAGGCCTTTGACTGCGTCTGGCACAAAGGCCTGTTAAGTAAACTCCTATCGATTCGTCAACTCCCTGACTCTGCACCAGCTTTCTGACTGGATGCTCACTTTGGGTGATGGTAGGCAGTTACTTATCTTCTAAGTATACAACCAATGCAGGGGGTTCCACAAGGCTCTGTTCTTACCCACTCTATTCCTTCTATATATAAATGACTTACTCCAGCAGACTACCAAACCAATACATAGTGTTGCTGATGACAGCACATTGCATTTCTCCCTTTCATTTGACAAATCTGCCAATTCACAAATCACCACAATCTCCACTACTACCACCATAAAATACAAATCTCTGAAACATTCATCAATGGGGGTTTGGATAACTTGGTCAATTTCAATGCAAACAAAACGTAACTCTGTCTTATATCACCCAAAAAAAAACCCTTCTCTTGTAGCCTTGCTTTTGCAATACCCAAATCCACATGCATGATGAGATTTATCTTTTTGGAATAACACTGATTTCAAATTTCTCTTGGCACAAACACATTACAAATATTGTCTCCTCTACCTCCAAAAAGTTAGGTTTTCTTTTTTGCTCAAAGTGTTATTTTAACTCCAAACAACTCTTTTAATTTTGAACAAATCACAAATCCATCTGACCATTGAATATTGGTCAGATGGATTTGTTAAAAGCAAAACTTATAAACTTATATGGGGTGCTCCCAAAAGTTCCCTAAAGATACTAGAACTCTGCACAGAAAAGGGCAGTCAGATTGATTAATGATTCTCCACTCACTAATACAATCCCCTTCACTTTCACACAGGTCCTCAGTTTCTGCTACTTGCATCTTCTACAAATACTATGGCAACTGTTCATTGAATTAGCATCAATAATACCCCCCCCCCACTCCCTGTCAAATCAGTTCAAATGTGTGCAATAACTAACCAGCACTCCTTAACTGTGTATCTCCAAACTCACAGAACAAATTCCTCCTTCTCTTCATTTAACCCTTCTGCTGCTGCTGCCCTCTGAAACTGTCTTCCATCTTATGTTTCCCAAGGAATACATTCCATAGCTTTTTAAGATAAATGTAAATGAGTTCCTTCTTGCCCATCTATAGTACTAGCATACTATAGGTTGGTAGGTTCCCCATTAAGAAGATCACTAGTGAGAAAAAGATCCAATGTTTGGAAGATAGCACACACAATTTGTAAGATTACTAGTGATAGGTAAATGTTTCAATATTTCTACATGGTAGATCAGTGCAATCAGAAAAGAAAAAATGCCAGAATCATGAACATTAAAATTTCCAAGAAATATTTCATTATTAGAAAAGTAAGATGAAAGAAAATCAGCATTTAGAGAAAGGAAACCAAAAAAGTCCAGAAGTTGGTACATTAAGAAATAAAAAGGGATTAAGTTGAACACACTCTGACATGGAGTATCAGAGCAAATAACGTACAAATGTCACCTTCATGTGATAAACATCAAAGATTATGTATAATTGAGAAAAGTCACTTAGCATGAAACAAGCTAATTGCTGCTGTTTGCAGAGAATCTATTTCAGGTTACAATGTCACATTTAGTTGGTTACTTCATGGTAAGCTTGAGTGTTCTCTAAAGATGAAATGGAATATCCTATCCTCTTAATGGTCATATTTCATTGTGGCAAAATTAATAATTGACAAAACATGTATTATGACCAACACATCCCAATAGGTGCAATGAGGTAAAAATATACAAATAAAAAAATCTATTTATGACATAAAACATATAATAAAATTCCAATTACATAAATAAAACTTCTGATTTTTTTTACTCATCAACCAAAAATTCCCACTCACTATGGATGAGCAAATGAGTGCCCAAATACACTCTAATGCCCGAATACACCCCAAACCCAGGTGTATTCTTAGAATCACAGAGGTTATTATATGCACATTTGATGTACTTTTTGAAAAGGGAGAGAGAAATAGGAAAAATAAAGAAGTTACAACAGCAATTTTTTTTTTTTTTTTTTTTAAAGTCAACTTTCATTACTGCTGGAAGTGTTTCTAAACTTATTATGCATTTTTAAAATTTAAATTATTGCAGAAACACACAAAGAAAAAAAATTTCTCCGCTATGATGCATTCTTTGTAATGTTTAAACTATGATCCTTGAAATACAAAAGCAAAATGTCAAAGAAGTTTCCCATACAAAAAAAATAGGACTGTCAATCTATTAAAAGAACAAGTTATTTAAATGACTAATATTCTACAGGTATTTTTCCGGTTTCAAAATACTTATTCAAAAATTATCCAATGCATTTTAAAGTCCATCCCCCCCCCACCAAAGAGTTGGCAATTAATTTCAGAATTAAGTTTTTCAGCATTAGAAATTTATTAATGTAATTACAAAAATTCTTAGAATAGCCTGCATTTGTTTCTAATAACAGGTTTCTTTTCCTTTCCATTATTTACTGTGCTAAAAAAGCATTTCTATATGATGACAGTAATGTGAAAATTTTAATCTAGTTTTGCTTTTAACACTTCTATTATCACTGGCTATTATGGAATTTTTCCATGTTCATCACCATCATCATCATCATCAAATTCCTGACGTACCCTCAAGTGGTATACAGGATATGATAGTACTACATGAAAAACTTATATCATATTAACTTCTTATATACAATTTTCCTTCAAATCAATCAGTTACCTGTCAAGACTCCAACATTATCAGATATTATATTTCGGTCTTCTAAGGCACTTTTTACTGTATCAATCCACCTACATTGGTCTTCCTCTGGGTCTTTTTAATGCCAACCTAGCAGAGAACACTTGTTTTGCTATTCTTTCCTCTCCCATTCTGTTTAAGTGAACGTACCACCTGAGATTAGCTCTGCTAACATATTCCTGGATGCTACAAGGGGGGGGGGGGGGGGGTAGATGGCGTTGGTGAAGACAAGAGAGTTGTAGAGTAGATGCTCTTCCTCGATGAGTCTTTGGACTCCCTGGAGGTGTCATGTAATAATAATAATAATAATAATAGTAACAATATTGCCAGTGATGCCATCTGTTCAGTCCCTTAATCTTTCTCACGACTCTCATATCTGTGGTCTCTAGTCTTTGGTCAAGTGTTTTATTTCTAACTCAGCTGTCAGATCCATAATTTAAAATCGGTTGAACACTGTTTTATATACAGCTAATTTAGGGTTTTAACTAATTTCTCTCTTACTCTATATAATCCCTTCATTTTAGACAAATTATGGACTCTACAACCGTGTCATTTCCAGAACATTTCAACCTTCATATTAAGATCATCATCTGGAGTATATACAGAATGCTAAAGAGACAATGATTTGATCAACGGTTATTCTACTGGCCTGACCTCTAATGGAAAAAAATAAAACATAAAAAGGGTATGTGGATAGAATATGTGTATTCTATATTCTAGGGTGGGTGATAAGAATCTCACAGGCCTCCTCAAATTTACGTTCATACATGTTTTGGTGTGATGTAAACAAGAGGTGCTTTTTCAGTCAATACTATGTAAAGTGTTCAGGGATATAAATTTATTACCAGTTATTCGATTTAGTTAGGGAGTCTTAGAGACTTGTACTGGATTTATTTAAAAGGTATAAAATCATCTGCATAAAGTAAAGAGCTGAGATTAACATTTCAAATTTTGATATCAGCTTTAATAGCACTTTCCTTCATAATGTGATCTATATAGATAACGAATAACAGAGGGGATAGTGTACATCCTTGTGTGACACCAGATTTAACATCAAACATCTTCCCGTACTTCCTTCAATTCTAACTGCTGACTTACAACTCAAATAAAGACTAAGTATTGCTTGATATAATGTCCCATTGATACCATATAACTGTAGTGTTTTGAATAGCTTTTCTTTTGGTACTACCTTGTCATATGCCTTTTCCAGATCTACAAAACAAATCTTTGTTATATTCCCATGACTTCTCAACTATTTGTTGTAAAGTGAAAATCTGATCCTGACAGCCTCTATCTGGCCTGAATCCAGCTTGTTCTTCCCTGAGCTTCCCTTTCACAAACCTTCTCAACCGTTTCTCAAGTATATTTAAATAAATCTTACCAGGAGCACTGAGTAAAGAAATGCCTCTGTAATTCTCACATTCAGTTTTATTTCCCTTTTTGCATATAGGTACTAAGAGAGCTCTAACTTGAATCATCTGAATTTGTCCTGAAATATGCAGTGCAGGTACTGTAAGAATTTTATACCTCCATACTTGAGAATTTCCGCTCAAACATCATCTACCCCTTCTGCCTTTCAACATTTCAAGCTTCTGATGACTTTTCCCACTTCAAGTATGGATATGTACTCCTGATTGCATGCCTGTTGAGTGTTTTTTTTTTTTTAATCACTGTGCTGTCACTGCTTGTTTCATTTAGCAATTTTTTTGAAGTGGAAAGTTTATTTTTCACTTGGTTAGAGTATAATAAATTTAGTTTAATCCTTTATCCAAGTGTGAGCAAACAAAGTTTGTGCCTGAAAATATCTTCAGGACTGGAGTAAGGTAGTACAACCTATAGGTAAAGATGACCTAGCTATTGCTTCTACCTGGTATCTCCACTTCTGGGCCTGGCTCCCACTGAAGAGACCTCAATAAAGGTCGAAACTAGTCTGGGTAGTTGCCCTTCCCTTAATGCATAACATTATACATATCTGCAAGGAGATGTGTTTTGCATTATGGGAGATACTGGGATAGGAGTGATGTTAGCTTAGTCCACCGTTTCTACGAGTTGTCTGGTGTTGTACTACCTTACCCAAGTCCTGAAGATATTTTCAGGCACAAACTTTGTTTGCTCACACTTGGATAAAGGATTAAACTAAATTTATTATAATTTTTTGAAGTAATTATACATATACTGCATACAGCAAGGATATCTTTTTTTTCTATGGTTTCATGTCACCTTTATTATTTCTAATTCCTTCTGCAGCACTCTTTCCTCCATTTCTGAGCTTTTTCAACAGTCTCCAGAATATCTTGCCACCTTCTGGATATTTATTTTCTATGTTCTTATCAGTCTTCCCATGACTTTTGTTTAGTTTTCTTATGCTTATGCTCTTAGAGAATACAGAGACAAATGTATTCTCTAAGAGCATAAGCTTCAATGCCTCTTACTCCTGCGTTCATGTTACACATTTAAATCCTAATATTTTGCTTTTCTTTTAGAGCATCAAGGTAACATTTTAGAATTATGTCAGAATAATGCTGATAAGAGCTTACTAAATTTCTGTTCATCACATGGACTAGTCATCACTAACACCATGTTCAAACATACAGATGTGCACAAATTCAGGTGGAGAGAAGACACGAGAAATAAGAAGTCTCACTGACCATATTATTGATACTAATATCTTCCCATTAGTGTAAGACACAAGTGGACAGGGATATGAAATATATCTGTGTACTCTTGTGTACCATTTAGTTTTGAACAAGATAAAAATGAATTTCATAATGAAAAGGAAAATAAGGCAATAGCTGACTTATCTCCTTTTTGGGAACAGGCTAGATAGATGCCAAAGTGTATGATATCTTGAAGCAATGATGCAAGTTCTGAGTACAAGCTTCCAAAAGGCAGGGTGGTGAATGGGCAATGAAAGACATCACCTACATGTACACGTGGCAAATTATCTTTCAAGAATTTACAATTCATGGTCGCAATACATCATTCTCAAAAATATTATCCTCAGTACACAATCTTGTGAATTTTAGAAATGAAAGTGTTTCTGCAGTCAATAAATACCAAAAACCTGCCAAGAAATTATATTCTTGTTTAATCCTTTATACAAGCATAAACAAACAAAATTTGTGCATGAACTACTTAGGCTTATGCCTTCACATTAATTGCTATAGCATCCCATAATGCCAAGTACATCCTTCTGGACATGTACAATGCTATGCGTTATAGGAAGGGCCACTACCCAGACCAGTTTCGACCTTCATCGGAGATCTCATATCTGTGAGAACTAGATCCACAAGATATACCATACTTGAAGTAATGAATTCATATTTCCCATATACAAGTAGTAGAAAGGTGTATCACTCCATTATTAAAATACAATGGATCAGATAGTTGTACAATTTTTCCCCACATAGAATTTAAATCTAAATTAAATTTATAACTGAAAAAAATTTCTACAACTATCTATCTGAGCTAGTGTATTTTAATAATAAGGCGATACACCTTTTCACTACTTGTATATGGTTAATATATGACTGTTACTTCAACTATAGTATCTCTCTCTTCTCTCAACTGATCATAGCTAACACAACTGCCCCCAGAGGGAGAGCTTAATTGCTCACAAATCTCCCATTCGCAAACAACTCTCAATTACAGATAAAGGGGAATATGAAAAGCACTAGTGCTTCACCCATCCTGTCAGTAACGTTAATGGTATAGTATCTCTTCTGGATCTGGTTCTCATTGATATGAGAGCTCAAGAATCCATAAAAAGTTGCAGACCTTCTCCGGTACTACCTGGGTTTTCATTTTCTCCCTGAAATAAATGATTATAAAGGTCCAAAAGCTGAGATTATTTCTGAATACTACAACATTCTGTGCTTAACTCTAAGACAGAATGTTGACTGCTAAAATACTCTGGAATTGACATTCTTTTCATTAAAGAAAAAGTAAAATTTGGTATAAAGAAATTTTTAATCACTTTCACAGCAAAGTTCCACAGTTGGGCATTGACAACAATACAGTGGTGCCTTGGTTAACAACAGCCTCATTTAATGGCGTACTTGGTTAACGATGAGTGGCTGTAAGAAAAATATCTCTTGGTTGATGACACTCAATTATGTGAACCTCTATCCGATCTAAAAAACTGAAATTGTCCGATCGCACTCAGCGACACACCGGAAGACATTGTCGAATAGAGAAGAGCCATGCAGCACAGCTGTGAAGCTAAGATATGTTTGACCCATCATAGCCAGCTGTTTACGTTTTCCGTTTATTGTTTCTTTTCTTGCAGTGACCACAAATTTTTTATTTTAAAATTTGTGGTCATAAATGCATTTTATGATGAAAATGAATATTTAAGCATTTATTTTTTGTGTGTTGGTTCATTATAGACAATAAATCGGCAGGTGTGTGTCACTGTTCGTTCACCATCAAAAGGCAAAATTAAATCTCATCTGTATAATAATCGTCGTATCTATAAGTTGATAATCAGTGTATGTTACAGTAAGTGCTGTATCTAATATCGTCACCTTAGGTTCAAAGCTGTATAACTGAGAGACCTCCACAGAGCCTTTAAAGGAATGCGGAGAACCGACCAAGGCTTCTGAAATAATGTCCAATCCGCACCTTCTCGTGGTGCACCCTGCTGGGTATCTACTGAACGAACAAGGATGGGCTGGCAATTTGGGATTTAGCCGACCAAATTGTATTCTTATTGGTTAAACTAAAATAAAAAATGATGGTACGACATGACAAAATTTCATGCCGGCTGGGGCATTGTCCGGTTAAACAAGGCCCCCGTTGTTTTTGCAAGGGAACCAGGGCGAACAGTGAAAAGTCAGCTACTGGAACAAATCTGAAAACAAACCCCAACTCAACATCACTAGAGTTAAAGATTGGTACTATCAACATAAGAAACCTGAATGGCAAAGAAATGGAGCTAGCTGAGGAATTAGATAAGTACCAGATCGACATAATAAGGGTGACAAACAAAAAAGACCAAAACTGGTGAGATCTTTCTGAGCAATAAATAAAAAATGTTATATTCAGGCAATGACAATCAAGGAAAAGAAGGAGTAACCATAGTATACAACACAAAATAGGAGGCTAATCTTCTTGAATGGCAGTCAGTCTCAAGTAGAGTAATGTGGGCAAATATGAGAATGGGGAACTGGACAATGAGACTTATTTGTGCCTATGGTCCCACAGAAGGTTCTACTAAGGTAGAAGTGGGGGAATTTTTTGAGGCTTTAAAAAAAGCAACTGACACAATGAAAAAGGAAAAGTTGGTCCTTGTTGGAGTTCTAAATAGCAGAGTAGGAAATGATTATAAGACATACAAAAATATTTTGGGAAAATTTGGAGAAAAGAGCAAAGCTAATAATAATGGCAAATATCTGTTGGATTTCTTCTCAGGACATGGACTGGTTATTACTAACACCATGTTCCAACATAAAAATGTGCACAAATTCACATGGAGAGAAGAGGCAAGGAATAAGAAAAGTCTCATTGACTATGTTATTGTTGATAGTGATGTTTTCTCAATGGTGCAGGACACCAGAGTGTACAGAGGATTTGAAATTGGAAGTGATCACTATTTAGTCTTGAGCAGGATAAAATTGAATTTCATATTGAAAAGAATAACATGTAAGAAAGTTTTAAAGCGAATAAAAGTTGAGCAGCTGATCAGATGTGAACTGTAGACTAAAATACACAAAGATTATTGAAGAAAAAATGAGAGTTTGAGAACAGGAATCAAACCTTGGAGATTCAGTGGCAAACTCTGAAGAAAACATTGATTGATTCTGCCAGAGAGGCATTTGGTGAGGTTGTCTGCAAGGATAAAAAAATCAGAACTCCTTGGTGGACACAGGAAGTTAAAGAGGCAGTGAAGGAAAAGAAGAAAGCATATCAAAAGTTCCTGTCAAATAAGTCAGCTGGTGCTCTTAGAGAATACAGAGACAAATGCAGGAATGCTAAACACTGTGTAAAATTAGCTAAACAAAAGTCATGGGAGGACTTTGGAAAGAATATAGAAAATAAATATCAAGAAGGTGGCAAAATATTCTGGATGGTTATTGAAGAAGCTTAGGAATGGAGGAAAGAATGCTGTAAAAGAAGTTAGAGATGATAAAGGTGACATGAAAACGGGAGAAGAGGATATCCTTGAAGTATGGAGTAATTACTTTGAAAAACTGCTAAATGAAACAAGCAGTGATGACAGCACAGTGGTAAAAAACACTGACCAGGCATGCAGTCAGGAATACATATCCATACTTGAAGTAGAAAAAGCCATCAAAGGCTTGAAATGTGGAAAAGGCAGCAGGAGTAGATGATATTCAAACAGAAATGCTGAAGTATGGTGGTATAAGAGGCTTACAGTGGCTGCACTGCATAGTTCAGAAAGCCTGGAGAGAGGGACGAATTCCCGATGATTGGTGTAGAGCTCTCATAGTATCCATATATAAAAAGGGAAATAAAACTGAATGTGAGAATTACAGAGGTATTTCCCTACTGAGTGTTCCTGGCAAGATCTATGCAAGTATACTTGAGAAACGGTTGAGAAGAATTGTGGAAGAAAAGCTTGGTGAAGAACAAGCTGGATTCAGGCCAAATAGAGGCGTGTCAGGATCAGATCTTCACTTAAAGACAAATAGTCGAGAAAGCATGGAAATATAACAGAGATCTGTATTTAAGTTTTGTCAATTTGGAAAAGGCATATGACAAGGTGCCAAGAGAGAAGCTATTCAATACGCTACAGTTTGGTGTCAATGGGACTTTATATCAAGCAATACTTAGTCTTTATTTGAGTTGTAAGTCAGCAGTTAGAATTGAAGAAAGTACAGGAAGATGGTTTAATGTTAAATCTGGTGTGAGACAAGGATGTACATTATCCCCTCTGTTATTCATTATCTATATGGATCACATTACGAGGGAAAGTGGTATTAAACATGATATCAAAATTGGAGATGTTAATGTCAGCTCTTTTCTTTATGCGGATGATGTTATACTTCTAAATAAATCCGCTACAAGTCTGCAAGATTCTCTGACTAAATTGAATAGCTGTTGTAATAGATATGGTATGAAGGTCAGCAATAAAAAGACAATAGGCAGAATCATTGAAAATGTCAAATGTGTTGTGAATGGAGAACCTGTGGAACAAGTGAAACATTTCAGCAAAATCAGCAAAGCTGGTATGGTAGGAAGTCAATTGAATAAATTCATATGGAATAAGAGAGAAATTAATGAGAACACTAAATTAGCTGTATACACGACAGTGTTCAAACCAGTTTTAACTTATGGATCTGAGAGCTGGGTCAGAAGTAAAACACTTGACCAAAGACTAGAGACAGCAGATATGAGTCCTGAGAAAGATTATAGGCATGAACAGATGATATCAATGGCAATATCATATTAAAAACAAGGATATTACTAAAGAACTTGACATTGTCAACATCCAGGATTGTGTTAGCAGAGCTAATCTCAGGTGGTATGGTCACTTAAAGAGAATGGGCGAAGAAAGATTAGCAAAACAAGTGTTCTCTGCCAGGTTGGCAGCAAAACGACCCAGAGGAAGTCCAAGATATAGGTGGATTGATACGGTACAAAGTGCCTTAGACGATAGAAATATAAGATCTGATAATGTTGGAGTCTTGACAAGTAACAGACTGATTTGGAGGAAAATTATAGATAGGAAGTTAGTAACAATGTAATTTTTTTCACGTAGTACTATCATATCCTGTACACCCCTTGAGGGTAAATGGCAGGAATTTGATGATGATGATGATGATGATGATACAAGCAAAATGCACTAAGTCAAAAATTACAGGTTTTGAATTTAACTGTTAACTTTTATTTCAAAAAGTTTTTTTTTTTTATTTGATCTTTTACTTTTATTTCAGGAGACGATATGTTCTTTGTATCCCTTGTCTTAGTGTTGTACAATTTGTAATACCGTATTTTGCGTATCTTTTTTTTTTATAGAGTGAATTTTTTTGCCGTGTGACAAAATGGGTCCCAAAAAAAAAAAGCTAATGAGGGAAAAAAAACAGAAAAATTTTCTCTAATGAACAGAAGAAAGAAATAATAGCAAAACATCATGAAAGCGTGAAAGTTATGCAGCTAGCTCAAATATATGAAACCAGTCATTCTACAATATCAACCATTTTGGCTAAGAAAGAAGAACTTATGGTAGCTAAGGGAACTTCAAGGTTGAATGTCAGAGGGCTTCGTTTTGAGCAAATGGAAAATCTATTACTAATTTGGATCAAAGAAAGAGAAATGGTGGGCGATACTACATCTCAAAATGCAATCTGTCAGAAAGCTAAACAGATTTATCAAGATTTGAAAAAGAAGACTTCGGGATCCCTGGAATCCTGGATGAGCTAGATGATGATGATTTCAAAACATAGCAGAAGTTGGTTTGACATCTTTAAAAAAAGAACAGGAATTCATAGTGTGGTCAGACACGGAGAGGCAGCTAGTGCTGACAAAGCAGCAGCAGCAGATAAATTTGTCAATAGCATTACAAGAATTATAGAAGGAGAATACCTACCTTAACAAGTCTTCAATTGTGATGAGACTGGGTTATTTTGGAAGAAAATGTCCAACAGGACATTTATCACAAAAGAAGAAAAAACACTTCCTGGGCATAAACCAATGAGTGATAGGTTAACATTGCTTTTAGCAGCAAATGCAAGTGGAGACTGCAAGGTGAAACCAATATTAATCTTCCACTCAGAGAATCTCTGAGCATTCAAAAAGTTCACTGTCTCCATATCCAATCTCGGTGTTTTGTGGGAGTCTAACAGCAAAACCTGGGTCACAAGAATAGAATTTAGAGACTGGATTCGCAAAGTGTTTAGACCAACTGTCAAAGTCTACCTTGAAGGAAAACAATCTGCATCTAAAAGCCATTTTAACCTTGGATAACGCACCTGGCCATCTAACGGGCATACAAGAAGAGCTACCAGAAGAATTAGATTTTATCTTCCACCCAAGACTACATCTCTGATTCAACCTATTATGACTGCTGAAATCAAAAATGTTTTGGCAAAGTGGGAGGAAGTTCAAAATGTTGCTATGAAATGGAATCCAAACAAATCTGAGGTTATCAGAACTGTAGATTTATTTAATGAAAAGTCCACGCAGCCTTTCAGAAACATTTTAAAAAAGAGGCAGAAGCAAACAACCCTAGACATGTTTTTTACAGGTCCATTTGTCAAAAAACTCCGAAGTGAGCCCAATTGTCCTTCTGGTGAAGATTGATAATTAAACTCTTTTTGTGAACAATTCATTTTATTAATGTTATTTTTTTTGTAGCAAATACATATATTGTACTGTATAATAAATAAATTATATTTACCATATTTTTATGACATTTTAAATGAGTTTTATCTGCATTTTTAATATGTACTATGGTTGTGGGGAGGAGATGGAACAAATTAATCGATTTTCAATTAAATCTTATGGGGAATCGCGCCTTGGATAACAACGGTTTTGGTTAACGACGATAATCCTGGAACAGATTACCATCGTTAACCAAGGCACCACTGTACTTTGTTTCATAACTTGCTGAAATTCCAAGGATACGCTAACGAGGGATCTTGCTTGGAGAATTGCATATGGACACCTTCCAGTCAATACCATCAAATGGAGGTAGTGTAACATCAGAGATCTAATCTGTGACATCTACTACCAACTGAAACAGACAATGCATTCTACAGTTGCCCTCTTGCCCTGCATATTTGGAACAGATTATGTAATATGTTAGACATTCCATACTTACAAAAGAAGAGGTTATTTTTTTTGCAGCACTCACCACCTGTCAGCAATAGTAAGAGAATTTTGATTTTTATAATTAATGAATTAAAATACCATTTATGAAAGGTTAGGAAAAAACATGGATTTGAAAACTAGCAACATGAGATATAAATGCTTTATAATATTGTATTATGGAAATTTTATTGTTCAGTAAGACAATTTTTGTATTTAGAAAGAAGCATTCTAGGCAGTGGCGGCTCATCCATAATGAATGAGCCACCACTGATTCTAGGAGATAACAAATTTTTGGCTAGGTGGCATAGACCACCCACATTATGCAATATTCAACAGAGAGCGAGATAAAATTCTATTTTTACTATGAGAAGTTTTTTAAATAGTTCCATCCTCTTAGTTCAATATGGTCTTATGGTCAATTGCAGGGATGACTGGAGAGTAATCCCAGACAGAGAAGGTCAACTCAAGGTGGTTAACTCAGACAAGGCTAACCACCTGGATATCAGTCATCTTTGTCTTAGTTTTTCAATTGGTTTTTTGGTTGTTCATCTGTATGAGACTGGTTGAAAAGGAAAACTGATAGCCTTTGGCTATATGATGGATATAAGAGCTGCAGCCTTTTTTCTCTATCTCTCATACTATCTATCTTTCTTTTCTCCTAATACTATATAGCTCCTCTGCACCCCTATACTAACTACTCTATGCCAACAAGGTAGTAGGCCTAGTTTCCAGCCTGACACACAAAATTTTTGCCAATTTTAAAACACCATGCATGACAGATAACACTATCTATGAGAAGGTTAGTGCCAGTTTCAACTCTCTACTTGTGTCATTCAGTTGGAGGCACTCATTTGACTAACACGTGGCACACTAAGTGGGTGTAGTGTTAAAAATTTAGTACTGCACTGTGATAAACTTTTTCCCTGAAGAAGAGCTTTCTTCAAGTGCTATCAAACAATGATTGGATGATGGTGTTTATAGGGAAGCTTCTTGTACAAATTCCACTATGAAGGAATGGGCTAAACAATTTTGCCTAGGAAGAGAAAGCATCAAAGATGATCCTTGTGATAGTCGGTCTGTGGAAGTGATGACTGAGGAAAATGTCTCTCTTCTTGTAGAGGAACTGCTCAATGACAGATGGCTGAAGCTCAAAGAAATCTTAACAGGGTTGGGGCTTTCTATAACAACTGTCTTTCACATCATTCATGAAAAGCTTCACATGATGAAGGTCAGTGCAAGGTGGGTGCCACAACTTCTCTCTTCAATTCAGAAGGAGCATTGAGCAACCTGTTTCTGCAAGTTTTTAGAGCTGTGCCAATGGAATTAGAGAGAAATGCTGGAATCCATTGTCACGGATTCCAGCATTTCGAAGGATGAAACCATGCTACTTTATTATGATCCTCTTTCCAAAAGGAAATCCATGGAGTGGCACAAACCAGATGAAGCACTGCCAAGGTCACTCAGTCCACTAAGAAGATCGTGGCAACAATCTTTTGGGATTGCCGGGAAATTTCTCGACTGACTTTGAGGAAAGAAATACCACTGTGAATGCAGAATATTATGCTTCACTCCTCCACAAACTGTGCAATGCCATAAAGGAGAAGAGACGAGGAATGCTGATTCATGGTGTTCGCCTGCTTCACAACAATGCCCCAGCCCATACAGCTACTGTTACAAAGGCTGCAGTGAAGGACTGTGACTTCCAGGAGATTGAACACCCACTCTACAGCCCAGATCTAGCACTCAGTGGATACTACCTCTTCTTGAAACTGAAGAATTGAAAAGACGTTTGAGGAAGATAATTTGCAGATGACAATGAGGTGAAAGAAGCAGTTTTAGGTCATTTTGCAGACAAAAGTACAGACTATTTTTTCAAGGGCATAGAAATGTTAATTCAAAGATGTGAAAAGTGTGTTGAAGTAAAGGGAGATTATGTTGAAAAGTGACACAGTTGTTTTCTTTCTATCTCCCCTAAAAGTTAGTCAGGCTGGAAACTTATGGCACCACTCTCGTATAACGAACACCCTTTTACTTTTTCCATCCTCACCTCAATAAAGGTCAAAACTGGTCTGGGTAGTGGCCTTTCTCATAGTGTTATATATGTCTAAAAGGATGTATGTTTTGCATTTTGGGATAATAAGGCAACTGTTACGAAATCATTAGCCTCTGTATATAGCCTAGTCATGATGATACTTCATGTGTAAACTTTGTTTGCTTACACTTGGATAAAGGATTAAACAAGAATATAATTTCTTTATTTATTGATTTTTTACATAGTCTGCAAACTCTGCTCTAGAGACCAAACATAGAACTTTTTTCAAGCAACTTCAGGCCTCCAGTAAGAGGAGCAGTGGTCTCACATTAGATGATGAAATTAATCTCTCACTGAAAGACAATCACAAACATCCAAAATAACAGTCTGTTTCTGCAGATACACTAACCACTCTGCCAACTGGACTCAGAATGGAAGATTCTAAGCTGGTATTAAATGGTCCATAAGTTATCTCTAAACTAAAAAAATGCTTGGATTCTTCTCCTCAGCCCTCGCAATAGTAATTAATGCATGTCAATTTTCCCACCCCATTCCAAAACATCGAGTTGGAGGAAACATCAAACCATCTAGAAGTGAAGCAAGAATCGAGATGCGGCATCCACAACTCCCTAAGATGAAAGGCCAAGTCTCTATAGTACTAAACACCATTATGTGGTAGAAGAGTTTATTTCTCAGCATAATACTACCACACTGCTTACTGAAAGTCTAAATGGTTAAAAATAATGTCAAGGTTACAGAAAAAAATATTACATTACAAGACCAAAGAGAAACTTTACATTTATATGTTACATTACAAGACTACATAGATTACAGAGAAAAAGATTTACTTTCCCCCTATTTCTTCCAGCAAGCAACATGAGTGATGTTTTCAGAGTTACAGCATCATAAACTCAAGACATCTCCTTTTCAAAGAAATAGCTTTAAAAGGGATCGTGTAGACTAGCTACTACAAAGTAGCTCAGATTTAACTTAATGGGAGACAGGAAGAGACTTTTGGGAGGCCTCCAGGTCAGCTAGTGATCAATCTTGCTGCCACAATTCTGCCAAATGCGATTGGTGGATATCCAAGTAATGGTATATCAAGGATACTGCTGAGGCCAAGATTTGCAGAGGAATTAAGTGAAATTCTCTGTGTTTATGATCTAGTAAAGAACATTACTGTATATTCCACTGCAATTCAACTCAACAGCCATGAAAAAGTTGAAAAAAAGAAAGATTACGTGAAAACTGATTCACTACACAAATACACCTGGTGTTAGTTTCTACCGAAAGAGAGATGTTGAGGAATTTGCTACTACCAATTATCTAACATGAACTGTTTACATGTTGCATCACTTCTCTTTCAACTCTTTCATTAACAATCCTGGTAAAAAGACTTCTACCATTCTAAACACCCAATATTTAATGCCCTATCCCCTTAATTTTTCAAACAAAATTCTGTTCTCTAAACTAAAGTCTCCTAGAACTGATGGCATTTCTCAAATTTCTGAAAGTCTGTGCTCTAAGAGTTCACTCTTGTTCAACATCACCTTTTTATCTCTCCTATTCTACTGGTATTTAGCTTGCAACTTGGAAATTAGCAATTTTCTTTCACTTCAATTCTTTCACAAGTAATAGAGAAGACTATTAAAACTACTTCTATTTTACCTGGAACTTTTCACCTAATTAATGATCACCAAGGCCTATTAACAGGAGATCTTGTTTATGCCATTCAACCTTGGATAAATGCTATGGAAAAAAGTTTGGGAAATCTCAAATGATTACACTGATACCACTAAAGTAGATCATGTTTTGCACAAAAGCCTACAAAATAAGATCCCAATCACATAACCTTTCTTCGACTTTCTGCAACTAGAATGTCAGCTTTCTCATACAATACGTATTACAGTAGATGGATCTTTATCCTCAAACTTTGCAATAAATCTTGGGTTCCACAACACAGTTCTTTGACGTATAGAAAGAGCTATAGGTATCAATGAAAGAATCTCCGGTTACTCCATTCAAATCTAGTTTTTCGCCTCCCCAATGATACTGCATGCCTCTTTCTCATTTGAAAAAGCATATGTATATCAGCAGTCTTCAACAGAACCCTTTGGATGGAAAGACCTTAGTTCAAATCCCATCTATGATATGAGGAATCTCTATTAGGAAAAAGCTCTGAATCTCATATGGAGGCTGGGAGCTTTTTTTTCTCCAGGTCTTCTGTCCTTAAAAATAGGCAAAAAAAAAAAAAAACCCAACTGTGAGATGGAAGAGATCAGAGCCACACCATGTTATCTCTCTATTGCAAATTATGGATCTCAGGTAGACATCCATAAGAGTCCACCTCCAGGATGGAGATGACAGGACACTACATCCATGATGTAGTGTCCTGTTACTACATCATGGATGTATGTAGTAAAGCTTAAGGTGCTAACACAGAGGAAAAAATATTAAACTCACTAATATTTCACTTGTTTTCTGCCCAGCATCATCAGAACACAATACCACCATCATCATCATCATCATCAAATTACTGCCATGTACCCTCAAGGGGTGTACAGGATATGATAGTTCTGTTTTTTTTTATCCTTGCAGATAACTTCACCACATGCCTCTCTAGCTGAGTCAATCAGGGCTTTCTTCAGAGTTTGCCACTGAATCTCCAAGGTTTGATTCCTGTTCCCAAACTCTTTCATTTTTTTCTTCAATAATCTTTGTGTATTTTAGTCTACAGTTCACATCTGAGAGCTGCTCAACTTTTATTCGCTTTATAACTTTCTTACATGTTATTCTTTTCACTATGAAATTCAATTTTATCCTGCTCAAGACTAAATAGTGATCACTTCCAATTTCAAATCCTCTGTACACTCTGGTGTCCTGCACCAGGGAGAAAACATCACTATCAACAATAACATAGTCAATGAGACTTTTCTTATTCCTAGCCTCTTCTCTCCATGTGAATTTATGCACATTTTTATGTTGGAACATGGTGTTAGTAATAACCAGTCCATGTCCCGAGCAGAAATCCAACAGATATTTGCCATTATTATTAGCTTTGCACTTTTCTCCAAATTTTCCCAAAATATTTTTGTATGTCTCACAATCATTTCCTACTCTGCTATTTAGATCCCCAACAAGGACCAATTTTTCCTTTTTCATTGTGTCAGTTGCTTTTTCTAAAGCCTCAAAAAATTCCTCCACTTCTACCTTAGTAGAATCTTCTGTGGGACCATAGGCACAAATAAGTCTCATTGTTCAGTTTCCCATTCTCATATTTGCCCACATTACTCTACTTGAGACTGACTGCCATTCAAGAAGATTAGCCTCCTATTTTGTGTTGAATACTATGGCTACTCCTTTTCCTTGATTGTCATTGCCTGAATATAACATTTTGTATTTATTGCTCAGAAAGATCTCACCAGTTTTGGTCTTTTTTTGTTTCAGTCACCCCTATTATGTTGATCTGGTACTTATCTAATTCCTCAGCTAGCTCCATTTCTTTGCCATTCAGGCTTCTTACGTTGATAGTACCAATCTTTAACTCTAGTGATGTTGAGTTGGGGTTTGTTTTCAGATTTGTTCCAGTAGCTGACTTTTCGCTGTTCGCCCTGGTTCCCTGGCGAAAACAACGGGGGCCTTGTTTAACCAGGCGACGCCCCAGCCGGCATGAAATTTTGTCATGTTGTACCATCATTTTTTATTTTGGTTTAACCAATAAGAATACAATTTGGTCGGCTAAATCCCAAATTGCCAGCCCATCCTCGTTCGTTCAGTATCCAAGTAGATATCCAACAGGGTGCACCATGAGAAGGTGAGGATTGCACATTTGGTCAGAAGCCCTGGTCGGTTCTCCACATTCCTTTAAAGGCTATGTGGAGGTCTCCTCTCAGTTATACAGCTTTGACCCTTAAGCACTACTAAACCAAATAATTCTAGAAACACTTTAAATTGTAACTAAAACCTAATGCCATAACATGGCATCCTCTATGGGTCAGATAACTACAAAGTTAATTCAGAGCAGTCTGGCTATTAGGTCTTAAAATGATAGTCTCCCAGATCTTTGGGAAACTATCATTTGTTGAGGTTGGGAGAGTGCTTCCTAATTGATGCTGATTCTAAGAACAGCCTCTCGGACCTGTAATAACTTCTATGTAATAAAGATGTTTTTCTCCATTTGATCCTGTGTGAAGGAGTATCCAGAGCATGGTCTGCTAATCCTAACTTGCCATACAAAAAGTAGCCAATTCTTTACAAATATGATCTTATACCACTTTCAAGCCTTTCATTCAATTAGCTACGTTCATATGTTCTCCTAAAGATAGACTGTTGACTATTGTTAACTGCAGGTAGTTAACATCTACCCCGAAGAACATAAAAATTACACCCAAGATCATCTGTATGGCAAATCAGGATTGACATACCATGCTGTGTATACTCCTTCACATAGGATCAGATGGGGAAAAAACATCTTTATTACACAGAAGTCATTACAGGTCTGAGAGGCAATTCTTAGAATCAGCATCAACTATGAAGCACTCTCCCAACCTCAACAAATATGATTGCATTAATTAACCAAAGATCTGGGAGACTATCATTTTAAGACCTAATAGCCAGACTTCTCTGAATTAACTTTGTAGTTATCTGACCCATAGAGGACGCACCCCACGTTAGGACATTAGGTTTTAGTTACAATTTTAAAGTGTTTCTACAATTTGGTTTAGTGCTGTGTGCCTGTCACAGTTGCACTGTGCTCTGATGATACTGGGTAGAAAAACCAACAAAATATTAGTGAGTTTAATAAATGCATTTTTCCTTCTGGTGTTAGTTATACAATTAAGCTTTATTATGGATACTTCTGGAACTATTCAACAGAATTCTTGACATAAATGTCAACAGCTATTAACTCTATGCAAATTGCAAAACCATCTGACGATTCAATACTATGTCACATGAGCTTTCTAAAACCATTTGACTCAGAACAGAAGAGGGCAATCAGGTTGATTAATGAGCCATCACTCACCAGTTCACACTCCACTCTTTCACACAGATGTTCAGTTTCTGTTACTTGTATTTCTATATATATTTCCATGGTTCTTAATCTGTTAAAACACACAGCAACACTTCTTTACAGTTCACCTTCAAACTTGCAAACAAAGTTTTTTTTTACTTTTTATTCATTCCTTCTGGTACCACCTTTTTGAAAAATCTACCCTCTCATATATTTTCAAAAGATCCACTTTTCTCAATTTTCTGCAGGGCCTATTAAAACAAGGGCAGTGCTACTCTATATTCTTTTATAGCCCAATGCAACTCCATTGAACCTGCTTCTCTTTCTTCTTTCATTTCACCTGCTTTGTTGTGAATGAACTAGCCTTCCTCAAAAACTCACCTCCAGCTTTAATAATTGACAAAGCAATGGTAACACCATTGCCTTGTTTTGGCATAATTTGCTTTAAAATGAATGTTGCTCTTTTTAAGATACTAGTTTGTGACCAGTTCTGCTTCTCAGACTTGCTATGTATATTTTGTATGAGAATTTGTACCTAATGTATAAATTTTCCATTAATGTATAAATTACATTAACGGAAAAATGCTACCTTTATTCTGATACAAAAAACTGAAGTAGAAGACTTGATGAACTACTGACCCATCAGTCTACTATCGGTGACTTACAAAAGTCTTGGGTCATGATTTGTGCAGCACTAGACCTAACACAACCAAAAGAACAGGCAGACTTTTGAAGTAGCTTTAGCACAATGGACCCTATTCAAAATGTACAACAGATTATCGAACGATGTGATGAATACCAACTACCATTATGTTTTGCTTTTATTAATTATCAGAAAGCCTTTGATTCAGTAAAAACTTATGCAATGAATAATGAAACCAGAAAGTAGAGGAGCCATATGTCAGGACCACGAAATTAGCATACCCTAATACAACAGAGAAGTATAAGACAATGTGACAAAATACCTTAAAACTATTCACACCAAGCCTAGAAGAAATATGCAAACTTTTTGATTATGAAGAAAAAGGTCCAAACACAAATGGAAGATATTTAAGCCATTATGCTTTGCAAATGACATAATTATCTTTACTTCAATTGCGCATGAATGACAGACTCCTACCCATGAACTTCAAATTACTAGCAAAACAGCTGGCCTAGACAATCCTAAATAAGTCAAAAGTTATGTTTGATACCTATGTACAGCCAGAAATAATAAAAATCAATAATAATGAAAATGAACAAGTATATCATTAAATATACTTAGGACAATGGAACAAAATATCATGATGCTTGGATGGAAAGCATTTGGAAAATTACCATCACCACCACCAAATTCCTGACATGTATCCTCAAGGGGCGTACAGGATATGATAGTACTAAATGAAAAATTTACATAATTTCTAATTTCCTATCTAAATTTTCCTCCAAATCAATCTGTAACCTGTCAAGCTCCAACATTATCAGATCTTATATTTCTATCTTCTAAGGCACTTTTTACCATATCAATCTACCTATATCTTGGTCTTCCTATGGATCATTTTCTGGCCAACCTGGAAGAGAATTATTGTTTTGCTAATCTTTCCTCTCCCATTCTGTTAAGTGACCATGTCACCTAATATTAGCTCTTCTAACACATTCATGGATGCTAACAATGTTAAGTTCTATCCTAATATTTTCGTTTTTAATGATATTGCCATTGATGGCATCTGTTCACACCACAATCTTTCGCAGGACTCTCATATCTGTGGTCTCTAGTCTTTGGATAAATGTTTTACTCCTCCTAACCCAACTCTCAGATTCATAAGTTAAATTAAAACTGGTTTGAACACTGTCTTGTATACAGCTAATTTAGTGTTTTGACTAATTTCTCTCTTATTAAATATAAATTTATTCAGTTGACTTTCTACCATACCAGCTTTGTTGATTCTGTTGTCTATTTCCATATTTAATTCAGTCTTCAAAAATTGTGCCTAAGCAGCTGAAATGTTTTACTTGTTCTATAGATTCTCCATTCACAATGCAGTTGATATTTTCATTGCCTTTGTCTTGCTATTGCTGACCTTCATATCATATCTCCAATTTTTTTTAATATCAGGTTTAATACCACCTTCCTTCATAACGTGATCCATATAGATAATTAATAACCGAGGGGATAATGTACATCCTTGTCTGGCACCAGATTTAACATTAAACCATTTTCCTGTACTTCCTTCAATTCTAACTGCTGACTTACAACTCAAATAAAGACTAAGTAATGGTTGATAAAATGCCCCTTTGATAACAATAAACTGTGGTGTTCTGAATAGCTTCTCTCATGGCACCTTGTCATATGCCTTTTCCAGATCTACAAAACTTAAATACAGATCTTTGTTATATTCCCATAACTTCACAACTATTTGCCGTAAAGTGAAAAGCCTCTATTTGGCCTAAATCCAGCTTGTTCTTCACCAAGCTTTTCTTCCACAATTCTTCTCAACCGTTTCTCAAGTATACTGGCATAAATCTTACCAGTAACAGTAGAGAAATACCTCTGTAATTATCACATTCAGTTTTATTTACCTTTTTATGTATGGGTACTATGAGAGCATATTCCAATCATCTGGAATTTGTCCCTCTGTCCAGGCCTTCTGATCTATGCAGTGCAGTCACTGTAAGACATTTATACCTCCATACCTGAACATTTTTGGTCAAATATCATCTACTTCTGCTGCCCTTCCACATTTCAGGCCTTTGGTGGTTTTTTCTACTTCTAGTATGGATATGTATTCCTTATTGCATGACTGGTCACTGTTATTTCCCAGTGGGCACTCACTGATTGTTTCATGTAGGAATTTTTCGAAGTAATTACTCCATACTTCAAGGACATCTTTTTCTCCAGTTTTCATGTCACCTTTATTATCTCTAATTCCTTTTACAGCACTCTTTCCTACATTTCTTAAACAACGTCCAGAATAAATGACTGGTTAGTGTATCCGCTCTCCAGCCAAAAGGCTGGGGGATTCGAATCCCGTCGTGGGCATGGATGTTTGTGAAAAATACTAGTGGTGGTGGTCGGCGGTATATGGTGTTGTTGTAGATGATGAACGTAGTTGAGTGGTGGTGACGAAGAGTTGTGGAGTAGGTGCCCTCCCTCAATGAGTCCTTGGAGGTGCTATGTAATAATAATAATAATATCTTGCTGCCGTCTTGATATATATTTTCTATGTTCTTACCAAAATCTTCCCATGACTTTTGTTTAGCTTTCTTGCATTTGTCTCTGTATTCTCTAAGGGCACAAGCTGACTTATTTGCCAACAACTTTTGATATGCTTTTTTTCCCCCTTCATTATGTCTGAAAAGGAAAGTTTTTAACCAATGTATTTTTCCTATATTGACATATGGCTATGAAACATGGACACTAAATGCGAACGAAATTCAAAAATTAAGAACAACACAATTTAGTATAGAAGTATGCTTGGTAGACTGGATCACAAAAGGAATATGAGTATGTGGATAAGAAATCAAACCAAAGTCTCTGACATCATAAAAAGAGTGAAGCATCTGAAGTGGTGATGAGCTGGGCATATTGCTCAAAGACAGGATCAACAATGGCCAAAAGAAGTACTGGATTGGAGTTCAAGAGAGGAAAAATGACCACGACATCAACTCAAATCACAGTCGATTGATGATATAAGATTTGCAGAAGTAACAGGGAAAGGAAAGCCATTGACAGTGGCTGATGATGATATAGATCAATACTTTCACCTTTCTTGCATGTGAGAAAATTTCTATTAATATAACAGTTAAACAAATATACTAGCAAGATGGCAAGGCATGAAAAAAACAAAACAAAAAACAACTATGCTCCTTAACTGGCATGCCTGATAAAATTGTTGGCCTCCTGTAATGTCATATTAAAAACTATCAACAATACAGAAATAAATACAAGATATTATGGAAACTATTTTAAAATAAAAATATGTGGTGAATTAATTTTGTGTTTACACCTCTGTAAAATCAAAGCAAATTACAAATAATATACATAAGACTGACTCTTTCTTACCAAAATCCAGTTTTGGTGTGGCACTGAAGTTAAATGCAGCAGAATTAGATGAAGTTGTGGAAAAAGAAAATGTTCCTGGATTCTGACTACTACTCCCATCACCACCACTACCAAATTGGAAAGGCGTGGAAGAATTAACAATTCTACTTGGAGATGTAAAAAAGTTCTGTCCTGAGGTGGATGGTGGTGCATTAATGCTAGCAGTAGTAAGAACAGTGTTAGAAGTGGCATCAAACAAATCTTTTGTTGTGGAGGGCACACCAAATGTAGGTTGACTTGTTAAGCCAAATACTGTCTGTGTTTGTCCAAAGGCACTATGAGATAAATTTCCAGAGGAGAAACTACTCTGGATATTAGTTGTACCTGGAATCTGCTCTTGTTTACTTGAAGATAGCAAATTTACATTTGCTTGATTTCCAAAACTGTTTTCTTTTTGAACTGATAAACCAAAAGAAGGCATTTTCAAGTTGCTAGATCCAAACAATCCTGTTCCAGATTTTTCTAAATTTGATGTTTGGGAACCAAAAATACTTGGAGTTGCTAATGATTGAGTATTAGCACACTGATTGTTAGAACCAAAGGCATTTTCAGACAAAGTAGTTACTGACCCCAAAGAAAATGTCTTGGCAGATGCACTTTGTACAGTTCCACCAAATGGTGACTGGCTATCTAATTTTCCTTGATTAAGTGATAAAGGACTATTACTTGGAAGCTGTGGTTGAATGGGTGTAGAAAATGAGCTTTGAAATGTAGATCCAAAACTATTAGGATTATTTACAGTGCCAAAAGAAGTCTGATTTTGAATGGCTGTTCCAAAAAGCTGTGAACTTTGAGTGTTATTTGCTACTGAAAATGGTGATGAAAGCAATGTACTTGAATGAGTGGGCATTCCAGATGAAGAAAACACATTCTGATTACTAGAAGAAATTGCAAGTGAAGTGCCACGTATCTGATTTATGTTCTGAACAACCCCTGATGAAAATAACGATGAACCAAATTTAGGCAGCTGTTCAGAGCCTGATGATACTGTAGGTGTTTTGTTAGTATTCTGAATTACCAAAGATGAATTGGAGGAGGTTGCAATTTGAAATGGAGTTGTTGCATTTCCTGATGAAGTTGACTGATTTGTTCTGGTAACATTTTCTACTGTTTTACCATTTGTTCCAAAACTAAAATGAAATCCACCACTAGTGGGTAAACTGGAATTTGTAAAAGGTGCAGTTAGTTTGGATGAATCAAACTGAAATCCACCCAATCCTGCTGAAGAAGTCAATGGTATAAAGCTCTTATTTTCAGTTGTAATACCAGTAGCTAATTTTTCTTCAGGTGCTGTTTTCAATAAATCAGTTCCTTTATGGTGAACAGTAATACTTGAATCTTTATTTGGAGTAACAGTTGTATTATGTGATACCGGTGTCAAATTTGAATTATTCTGGGCCAATTCTTTAGAATCTTTGACAATTTTTTCTGGTGAAACAGACACTGTGGTATTAGCTGCAGTAATTCCACTGGAGGAAGACATGAAAATTTTAGTTTGACCATTGTTAGATTTAGTGAATATACCAGGTTGGCTTGTGCTGTTTGAACATTCATGTTCTTTTACTTGGAGATTCATTGATAATGAGCTGTTATTCACAGCAGATGAAGCTGTGGTTGTCAATACAGGAACTGAAAACTGTAAGCTATTACAAGTACTAGAATTAACAGTAGTTATTCCAGTTGACATAACTGATGAGACAATAGACTGTGTAACAGAAGTGTTTAATGGTGACAATGATCCTTCAGCTGTAACTGTTGATGGAACAAGATTTTTTTTAGGAGTTGATAAGCCAAGAGGCGATGACATCAATAAACCAGCTGAAAAGGGACTCGAAGATGATGTTGATAAAGGAACAGGAGTAACTGGAAGTTCAACATCTGATGCTCTTTTAGCAATGCCAGTGGATTCCAGAATAAAAGATGTCTTGCTGCCATGCGAGTCTGAAAAATAAAAGAAAATACATTACATACATGAATAAACGCAATGTGCTGTGCATGCAGATCTGCACACATGCACAGAAAGACAGAATCAGAAGTTAAAGTTTTCAAAAGGAGATAAAAATATAATTCACCAAAATTTAAATGACAATTCATTTAAATATTGGTGATTATAAAATTGTCTGGATACACATTTTTGGAAGTAGTATTATATTTAAATTGTCTGGGCAGATGATTGGTGGTATTTACACCAGGTAACAAAGATGGACTGATCTCCTGATGGAAGGCTGATAACATGGACAAATATCCATTGATAAAACCAATAAGAATACAAAAGTGGAATGAAACAATGAATTAAAGTCTGATTAGTTGAACAATTCACACTTCCACAGAAGGAAATAATTTTTGAACTTGCACATTAATAATAAATGAAATCAAAACTGTGGGAAATATTCACTCAATAAAGTGAAATTTTTTTTCTTATAATTAACATTAACTGAAACAAAAAATTTTACACAAATGAAAGTGATATTCATCTATAAGACTTCTTTATACACAATGGTTTGCATTATTCTACTTCCAGCTGCAATTTCATTCTAACATTTTTCAAGGACCCTGTTCAGTATAGTACTATTTATAAATTATGTATAAATGTCCATGTATAAGAACTGGTTATGAAGGTAAATTTTTACTGAATCTGTTGTCTGCCCTTGTGATTTGAAAATGTGATGGAAAAAGTTACCTATATTTTAATAAAAAAAGAAGAAAGAATGATGCCAAATAAAAAGCTCTTGACAGCAATGCTTATTTCACTTCCACATTTGCAAAAATAAATTGAATTTAAATTTGGAAATCTCCAAATCTAAATCCATTAATTTTTACTGATCTAACTGGCTCTATTTATAAATCTGTTAGCCACATTGAAATTCCTAAGCAAGTTAATTCATGAAGAGGCAGTCTGTATGCACCACTGAATGGCATTTCACAATCTAAAGACTGCTTTGTTGTCCAAATTTTATAAAAATAAAAAAAAACAATCTAAAGTTTATTTTCTACAGCTAAATTACATTTTTTACTGTATTTTGTATGTACTGCTTCAATATGATTAAATATAACAGTAAAAAATATAGGGTCAAGGGTCAAAGCCTTGTAACTGGGAGTGGACCTCAACATTGCCTTCTAAGGAATGCAAAGAACTGACCAGGGCTTCTGATCTAATGTCCAATTCTCACGTTCTTGCTGTGGTGCATCCTGTTGGATATCTGCCTGGATACTGAATGAATGAGGATGGGCAGCTAATTTGGGAATTAGCAACACCCAATTGTATTCTTATTGGCTTAAACCATACTGCAAAATGATGGTACCACACGACAGAAATCCATGTGGTACCACCAAAAAATAGGCAAGATCTTTCTAGGCAACAAATACAAGATGCTACATTCAGAAAAAAAGAAAAAGTAGCTATAGTATAGGGTGTTACTTGGGCAAACAGCAAAAAAAAAAAAAGCTACTGGACCAAATCAAAACTTAAGATCAGCAGAGGTCAAGACTGGTACCATCAACATAAGAAGCATCGATAGAAAACAAATGTAACTAGCAGAAGAATTGGATAAGTGCCAGGTCAACATAATACGTGTCATCGAAATAAAGGAAACAAAAACAGGCAAGATCTTTCTAGACAACAAATAAAAGATGCTACATTCAGGCAAAAAGAAAAGGTAGCTATAGTATTCAAAACTAAACATGAGGTTAATCTTCTTGAAAGGCAGACAATATCAAAGAGTGATATAGGCAAATATCAGAATGGGGAACTGAACAATAAGACATTTGGTTCCTGTGCTCTCAGAGAAGTTTCTACTAAGGAAGAAGTGAAGGAATTTTTCAAGGCATTAGAGAAGGCAGCAGACAACAACAACAACAAAAAGAGAAAAGGTTGGTTCTTGTTGGAGATTTAAAAAAAAAGATTACCAGTCATATAAAAATGTTTTGGGAAAATTTGGAGAAAAGAGCAAAGCTAAAAATAATGGTAAGTACTTGGTGGATTTCTGTTCAGGACATGGACTAGTTAATACTAATACCATGTTCCAACATAAAGATGTGCACAAATTCACATGGAGAGAAGATGCAAGAAATAAGAAAAGTCACACTGACTATGTTATTGTTGATAGCAATGTTTTCCCACTGCTTCAGGATGCAAGAGTATAAAGAGAATTTCAAATTGGAAGTGAACACCTTTTAGTGTTCATTTCACATCCAAAAGAAGGGTATATAAAAAGTTTTTAAATGGATGAAACAGCTTTCAGTGATGAACTAGACTCAAAACAAGAACCACACCATGGAGATTCAGTGGCAAATCCCAAAAAACACTGATTGCTTCACCCAGAAGGCATGTGCAGGGGTTGTCTACAAGGATAGAAAAATCAGATGTGTATAGTGGATGCAGGAAGTTAAACAGGCAGTCGGGAAAAAAAAAAAAAAAAAACGAATAAAAGGTTCCTAGAAAGTAAGTCAGCTGACAAAATGAAAAAGGAAAAGTTTGTCCTTGTTGCAGATCTAAACAGAGAGTAGGAAATTATTACTAGACATATATATAGAAATGTTTTAGGAAAATTTGGAGAAAACCAAAGAGAAATCTATAACAAAATCATGGGAAGACTTTGCTGATGAGAACATAGAAAATAAATATCAGGAAAATGGTAAAAAACATTCTGGAGGCTTGAAAAAATTCAGAAAGAAATGGAGGAATGAGTACTGTAAAAAAAGTTGATAAAGATGACATGAAAAGTGAAGATAAAGATATTCCAGATGCCTGGTGTAATTACTTTGAAAGAATACTAAATGAAAGAACTAGTAACAGCATAGTGGTGGAAAACACTCAACAGGAATGCAATCAGGAATACATACTAATACTTGAAGTGGAAAAAAAAAACTATAACAAACTGAAATGTGGACAGGCAGCTAGAGTAAGTGATATTCAACCAGCAATGCTCAAATATGGAGGCATAAAAGTTTTACAGTGGCTATAATGAATAATTCGGAAGGCCTGGTCAGAGGGTCGAATTCCTGATGATTGGGAGTCGAGCTCTCATATTATCCATCTCTAAAAAGATAAATAAAACTGAATTGAGAATTACAGAGGAACTTCCCTACTGAGTTTTCCTGGTGATATTTATGCAAGTATACTTCAGAAAAAGTTGAGAAAAATTATGGAAGGGAAGGTTGGTGAAGAACAAGCTGAGTTCCATCAAAACAGAATTTGTCAGGATAAGATTTTCACTTTAAGACAAATAGATGAGAAATCATAAGAATATAACAAAGATGTCTAACAAGGAAGTGTGTGTGTGTGTGTGTGAGAGAGAGAGAGAGAGAGAGAGTTATTTAGACATAAGTAAAAGATTATATTTCCTTAAATTAAATATATTCTTGGTATGATACCTGTGCATAGCAGAACAATGTTGCGTGAACTAAATTTACGTGATTTTGTGCAGAGTAAAATTTGCGAGGTGTACTCATTGCGTAAGTTAAAAGATTTGTGGAAGGAGAAACAAAACTAGTGAGAGAGTGTGTAATAAATGCTTTATAAGTAAATATAGAGAGAACAAACTACATGATAATAAAGTAGAGAGCATTGATACAACACTGAAAATGTTAATATTGGTGATAATACTGAAAATGCAGTAGTCCTTCTGAAAGGCTGCAGAAATGTCAAGAGATTAGTCGAAACTGGAAAAGGTCCAAAACCAAAAAGATAATTGTAAGAATACTCGAGAGAATGAGATTGTAATTGAGAATGCAATTCTATGATAAGAGGAATTTTCATTCAAGTGCTACAAAATCTTGTTTCCCTGGTGCTAAAATTAATAATAGTAGCAATGCTGTCAGAGTTACTGGAAGAAGCGAAAAAGAAGAACGACAGGGTGAAGTTTGCAAGTCTGCTGCCATGATATGATAGAAGCAAATTGAGAAGGAGAGAGAGAGAGAGAGAGATGATGGCTAATGCATCAATACACAGGTTGTGCAGAAGGAATGTTGTAGAGTTTGTGGAAATATGGCCTGAGTCTGATGTATGGAAAGATTGGTACAATGATGATGAATACACTTAATGGATTCAAAGTTAGATGTCTGGAGAGAGAGAGAGAGAGCTTTATTCACTGTGTGTGAAAGTGCAAAGTCAGGAAAATCAAAGCAACTAGGGCAGATACAGGTGTGTGTGTGTGTGTGTGTGTGTGTGTGTGTGTGTGTGTGTGTGTGTGTGTGTGTGTGTGTGAGAGTGAGTGAGTGAGTGAGTGAGTGAAAGTACCCATGAAGCGAATGAGTGTGTGTATATAGTGGGTATACAATGACTAACAAATGCAGAATCTAGTCTTTCAAGCAAAAATATAGGATAGGAAGAATAGGATAGTCAGGAAATAAAGATGGTTGGGGACCTACAGGGATGCTGCACTTTCTATGTACTAATGCCAGAAATATCAGGAACAAGAGGGAGGGGAGGAGTTTTTGGCATTGGTTAGTGTAACCTTGCCAAAAGTTTTAGGCATTAGTAAGACTTGACTAACATTAGATGACAAAGTTATAGGGATAGAATGTGATGGATTCAGTATTTTCAGGCAGGATAGAGTAGACAGGACAGGAGGTGGGGTACTGTTGTACCCCACCTCCTGTCCTGTCTACTCAGGCAATAGCAGTTCTTTTGAGTCAATCTGGCATAAGATTGAGTCCAATACAACAAAATATAAAACTGGTTGCTGCTATAGGCCACGGGACGTCAGGGATGATGTGGAAGATATGCATCAGCAGATTAGTACAATGAGTGTAAGTCGAATAATTGTTATAGGGGAATTTCAGAGACATAGAACAAAAGGAAGAAAGATCACATGGCAGAAGGAAATGGAATTTATACACTTAATGAGAGATAATTACTTGAAGCAGAATGTGATGGAAGAGACTTAGGGTATGAGAGTGTTCAATTTTGTTATAGGGTCAGAAGACCTGTCCGTAACTAAGGTGGATGCATTGTCTACAATTGGGGAAAGTGATCATGTAGTTTTGACTTGGGAGGTAGAGAAACATGGAAATTCTAGTTAAGAAGGGATCTATGTGGAACTATAAGGCAGATGATTATGATACACTTAGAAGGCAGCTGAAGCAGTACAATGGTATAAAGATCTGCAAGGGATATCTGGAGGAAGCAATATCACACTGTATACCTAAGGTCAGGAGTTAGATGGACGAGCAGTATCATTAAGCATGAGCTGCAAAAAAAGAAAATATGGAGGTTATATAAGGAAAAAGATGACCAGCTAACTCATGAACAATACAAGGATCACGCAAGAAAGGTGACCAGCATGGTAAAGAAGACAAAATCAGATTATGAGAAGATATTAGTTGAAGAGGTGAAAAGAAATCCCAAAGTGTTTTTTCGCTATGTAAAAAGTAGGAGGAAGAATAACTATGGAAGGATAACTTTAATGAGTGCAGATGGTAGAGAGGTAATAGAGGCAGAAGAAATCACTGAGCTACTGAGTGACCATTTCGCAAGGGTATATTATCCAAGTGAAGATACTGTTATGGCAGAGATTGATGGATTAGAGGTACTTAGAATATTGCAGAATCTGAATGCAAATTGCAAATACAGCTATGAGATTGGATGGGATATTGGCTCACATTTTAAGAGAACGCACAAGTCTCAGCTCTGGCAAATTCCTGAGAGTTGAAAGAAGGCAAAATAATTCCTTTCCATAAAGAAGGTTCTAAGTATGTGGAAGCAAATTATAGACCAATTAGTATCTCAGGAGAGGTCATAGAAAAGTACCGAAAAAGAGTACTTTTTAAAAATACCGAAAAGGAATGGATGGATAAGACTATGATACTCTATTAGGGGCAGCATGGCCTTGTGAAGGTAGGCTATACCTTAGTAATTATAAATTTTTTTATAATAGGGTGAAAACTGAGTTAAATAAAAGGAATGGCTACACAATGATACTGCTGGATTTTGTAAAGGCATCTGACATGATACCACATGGAACTCTATTATGCAAACTGCAACAAATGGTGATGGATATGAAACTGGTGAGATGAATAAAAGGGTGGCTCATGGACAGATACCAAAAAAGTGGTATATGTAGGAGCAGAATCCAGGAGAAACAGGTGACTAGTGGTGGTGTGCCACAGCACAGCACTTGGACCACTGCTGTTTAATTTGTACATAAATGATATAGAAAATAATCTGAATGGAGATATTCAGTTGTTTGCTGATGTGCAAAGCTGGGTAGAGTAATAGTTAATCAAGGTGATGCAGAAATCTTGCAGGATGATTTGAATAGATTGACAATATGGGCAAAACATAATGGATGCCGATTTAATGCGGAAAAGTGTAAAGTTATGCATTTTGGGATACAAAGATTACAAGCCATGTACTACATTAAGGGAACTGTACTCCAGGAAATTGATGAAGCCAGGGATTTGGGAATAGTAGATAGAGAGTTCAAGTTTAGAGGACACATTGTTATTGCTTAGGTTTACTTAGTTATTGAAAAACACACTAGCAAACAGAGATAAGGGAGTTATCATTCCTCTTTATAAAGCCTTGATACAACCACATCTGGATTACTGTGCTCGGGTCTGGTCAATTACAATTAAATTAAGTTAGATTGGTGTGAGAGGTCTGTGGAATGCTCCCAACGAGGATATATTGCAATTTTGTGGATTGCAAAAGTTGGTTGTTAGGTGGAAAAAAAAAAAAGAAAAAAAGTGGGGATATGATAGAAATGTTTAAGTTACTTAGAGCAGTGCTTCCCAAATTTATGGATGTAAAGGCCCCCTTTGAAAAATTAAAATATTTCACGGCTCTCATCGAAAAAAAAAAAAAAAAAAAATCGTAATAAAGACATATATTATTATAATATTTATTGTATTTATATTTAATACAAAACATACACATCGAATATTGCAAAAATCAAATGCCAATATTACATTTTTAGCATCTTACATACACATTTGACATGGCACACAGTTTGGGAAGTGCTGACTTAGAGGATTTTATAGGACTGATGCAGGGGCAATGTTTTAACACTTGGTTAGAAGAATCAGAACACAAATTCATCCCTGGAAGTTTGGTAAGAGTGTGGTTAGCAAGGGTCTGAGGACTAGATTTTTTGTTGGAGAATGGCGAATAAATAGAATCGGTTGCCTGAGTCAGTTGTAAGTGCTTTGTCTGTTAGCCGTATACAAGACTGTTCAAACCAAATTTAACTTATGGATCTGAAACATGGGTTAGAAATATAACACTTGATCAAAGACTGAAGACCACAGATATTAAAAATGAGGATATCACAAAAGGACTTGACATTGTTAGAATTCAGGAGTGTATTAACAGAGCTAATCTGGTGATATGGTCATTTAAACAGAATGGAGAGTAAAAGTTAATAAAATAACTGTTCTTTGCCAGTGCCAGTACGCAAAAAAAAAGGAAGACCAAGATCTAGATCAGTGGTTCCAAATTGGCCATTCAGGCAAGCAGGGGGGGAAGGGGGCACTGAAGGTGTGCTGCAAAATGCTGAAATGTGCAATAATTAATTGCGGCTGTTTGATTATTATTATTATTATTGTTATTGTTTTCAAGACATTTTTTGTTGTTTTCCAAGACATATACTGTTTCCAAGATATTTTTCGAGTTTTTTGTTGGTAATTTCTGAAGTGGTCCTTTTATACCTTAATAGTATTGAGTGTGTTATAATGTATTTTCCCATATTCTTATTTACTGAACAAAAATGTGAAGCGTTTAGCTATGCAAGTGTTGTGTCACAGCTTGGCAAATTATAGGTTCTGTTATATTGTGAGGATATAAAGATAAAGATTATTATTTATAAAAACTGCTTTCAAATATGTATGTACGCTTATTTCTGCATGTTCCAGAATAGAAATGGCAGATGCAGATATGTCAAAGAAGAAATAGCTTTGAATACCTAAAATATGGATGCATACCAGCACCAACAAACCAGCAGCTGCCAATGTGCGAAAGGGTCTTCTCAAATGAGGCCATGAAGCCTTCCAAAATAATCGAACATTTGAAGATGGTACATCCTGACAAGGCAAGTAGATCAAGGATTTACTTTCGTTGGAAGTTCCAGATTAGATAATAAATCCATTTTCCGATACTGAGGTAGTGGGAGCCATGGAGGAAAAACTAATTGAGCTGCAAAATGACTTTGAGCTGATGCCAAAATTTAAGAAATCTTATGAAGAGTTTTGGTTGTAGAAAGAGATCTCTGCTCTTTCTGCAAAGAGATTTCATGCCGAATATAGAAACTATAAAAGTTTCGGCGGATCCAAGGGTAAGCAAACCTTTCATGACAGGAGCAACTCGTAGTAAAGATGGAGTAAGCTCTGATCACTATCCTTAGCATTTCTCATAACATAAAACACATCTCCTATTGGACATGTATGATGTTATGCATGTCCACTAGGAGATGTCTTTTACATTATGGGAAATACTAAGGATAGTGATCAGTATTACTCCACTTTTACTACGAGTTGCTCCTGTCATAAAAGGTTTGCTTACGCCTTGATCCGCCAAAACTTTTGTAGTTTCTCTATTCGGTATGAAACTTTTGTAGTTTCTCTATTCGGCTTTGAAATAATGTTGGATTCAATATCCACTTAATTTGAATAAGACTCCAAATAACTCAATGTGGATATTTAAGACTACTGCCAAGTTATATTAAACCAGACATAGGAAAACTATGTCTCCATGAAGCCCATCCATCACATTAAGGATTTTCAAAACATTCAAGTCAATAGCTGCTATTGAATAGCCTTATAATACAATCTCTCGGGGGACCCTGTAACCCCTAGAGAGCACGTCCCGTGAGTGGCAGATAGGGGAGCCCACCATGTGTGCGCACGCACGCATGTGTGTGTGTGTGTATGGTGGGATGATCCGAATATACTGAATAAGGACTCGTGGACCAACAGGGCCAATCATCTTGATTGTAAGGGAAGCGGCACTCCCATGGACCCCTAGCTGGATCTATCTCCTTTCCTTCTACTACTTTGAGGAAGATCCATTTACTTTAATCTTTCCTTTAAGGCCTTATTAGCAAACTCTTCTTATTTTATGACCCCTATGCTATTAGAGTACTCGAGGGCCATGGGGTCTTTTCATTTCTGGCCTTACAACTATGCCCTTGTCGTGACGTTGTTTTCTTCATGTCGTGTTCGAATCCGCCATCTTGTTACAAGTTACTTTCATAAAATAAAACACAACTAATTGTAAATTGATCACTAATCCAAGGGTAGAGAAATTTCTATTATACTGCGCCACTCTATCCTTAGATAAGTCTATATGAAATAGTAATATCAATTCAAAGTTAGTTAGCAGTCTTTTCATTCATTCAGGCCGAAGTATTTATTTTCTTTCTGGGATTCCCACTAGATTCGAATTTTTGTGAACGGTGCAGTAAAAAGAAATTCAGGCAAATACAATAGTTAGATTAACAAATGAAGCATTTAATATAGGTCATATAACACATACATAAATTTTACTTCTAATTTTTAATAGAAGAAACAAGTCGAACATTAAGTCAAGTTAATCACATTAGCACAATCTTCCAAGTCTTCACATGCACTTTCTCAGCTTCTGGGTTACAAAGTTTCTACACTTAAACAAATATAATAGAACATCCAATCTAATCAGTTTTCACACATTTCCTAGTCATGCTATAAGTTCAAAATATCACAGGCACTAATAGCTGAAAATATCTTTCAAACAATTCTTATCTCCAACTCTCAATCACGAAGAGTTTCCACAGTTAAAGTTAGGTTAATCATAGCGTAATTAACACACAATTCTTCAAGCATTGAAATAATACACTATGATAGACCTTACTGGAAATAGTTCCTAGTACATCAATTATGTTGCGAGCAAACTTTTGGAATTTATTTATCTTACTTAAAAAAAAACACATCTACAAGACTTATCCACAGTTATACTTAAAGCACTATCAATCGTACTTCAGAATTCTAGACATATATTACAGGGTACTTCAACTATCCTTGTTACCACTCATAAACCAATTAAAACACTGTGAGGTTCTTTTTAGGGCAAATCGGAAATAAGCCGCAATTCTAGACCAGCTGGTTTTATTCAGAATTCTTCCTTAAACTTCCAGCTTTTTATTTTATCCGATTGTAGCATTAATTTCCCTTCTATTATTACTGCTGATTTCACTTTCAGCTAACTATAAAATTTGTTTCATCCTTGCTCACTTATAAAAATTATCCACTTAAGTCCTACCCTTAAGAACCTTTTATTTACTTCTACTTCTCTAGTTTATCCCCTTGCTTCCTTTCACTTCCAAGTTTCTGTCCCCTCTCTCTTACCTCCTATATATTTTCTCTTCTTTATTTAGCCCACGCTCTGTTCCACTCGTGCTCGTTTATTTCACGCGTCTCTATGACAACAGATAAACGTAAACATTCTCGCCAATGTTACATTAGGCTATACTACTACATTGAGTTATTACATAACGTTAAGCTTTCACAAAATAGGTATAATTAGAATATTTGCTTTTCAATAAATGCGTAGTTAAATTGCAAATATAAGTTCTTATAATATTGACATAACAATAAATAAAATAGCTTAATAATATTTAATACAGAATCTTATTATCATTAACACATTCCTTTGAATTCTTCAATAAATATTAAATATTTAATATTTATTGTAAATAATATTTACAAATGTAGCTCTTGTGACGGAAAATCATGTTGGATTCTGAATCAAATAACATTTATTCTAATTTCTACATAATCAGAATCCAACACCCTCTCTATAAACCTTACTGTAATTCTTCTATAATCTACTCTTTCCCCCTTCAATATACCCTATTCCTCCTATGGGTTTAAATTTGGAAGAAGACTAGTTCAGAAGCCTTAAGGTAGCAGCACTACCACTGAACTATTCCATCATCGGGCTAGTCCCCTGACATGGAAAACATAATTCTACTAGTAAGCTGACAGAAAAAGATAATCGGATTGAATCTATAGGAAATGACCCTGGAATGGAAAAGGTAAAACAAAAATGGAAACGACAAAATATAATACACATAGCAAACTGTAATGTAAGAGGAATAGCATATAAAGAAATAGATTAGACCAATTATTAAATGAAAGAAATTTTAAAATAGCAGTAATCACTGAAACAAAAAAGAAATTAAAAGGAACTATAAGAACTGAAAATTTTAAAGTGATATACAGTGGAGTTGACAGAGACTAAAGAGCACAAGCAGGAGTCATGATTTGGATTCATAACTCCCTTTCAAAACAGTTAAAACATTATAAATTATGGAATGAAAGAATAATAGAAGCTAGAATCAAAATAGTTAGAGGCTATTAAACAATAATTGGTTTATATGCCCCAGAAGAGGGAAGAGAAGTATAATAATGATTTTTATAATCAGCTACAAAACATATATAATAAAATAAATAAAAATGATTACGTAATTTTAGCAGGAGACTTAAATGCAAGAATTGGAAACACGAAAATTAATAATAATATAGGAATACATGGAGCACATACTCTAAACAGGAATGGTAAAAAATTGATTGACCTTGTAGTTTATAATAACCTAAAAATAATGAATTCCTTCTATAAACATAAAGCCATGCATAAATATACTTGGGCAGCAAGAGGATGGAAATCAATATTAGATTACTTTATACTAAATGAAAAGACATCAAAATTTACACTAGATGTTAGAGTTCACAGAGGATATGAAATAAGCAGTGACCACTTCCTTGTTAAAATAAAATTAAGATTACCACCTAAATGGCTACAAGTAACAAGAACAGAAAGAAAAATTGAAACATTTGTTTATAAAACTAGAGTATTGAATGACACAAATGTACAATGACTATATGAACAAAGAATTAACCAATATCTAGACAAAATAAAACAAAATGAAGAAACAGAAATAGAATGGCTTAATATAAAAACGATACTAAATGCAGCAGCAAATGAAAGCTTAGGAAAGACCAAAAAATTCAATAAAAGGAAAAAACTGAAGATCTGGGATGATACAATCAAAGAAATAATCAAAAAGAAAAAAGATGCCTATCACAAATGGTTAAGCAGTAAAAGATTAGAAGATGAAATAGAATATAAAAGAATAAGAGCAATAGCTAAAAGAGAAGTCAGAAAAAGACAGATAATAATGGAACAAATTTGTTTATAATTTAGAACATGATTTATATAAAATAAGACCCAATGTATATAAAATTTTGAAACACTTAAATGCAGATACCAAAGAAAACATAAAATTAAACACTGAATTGAAATTAGAAGAATTTCTAAATTACTACACAGAATTGTGGACAAACAAATATTTTAAAAAAGACAACTGGCAAACAATTAACAAAAATGAAAAGGAAATAACTGAAGAAGAATTAGAAATCAGCCTGAAAGAAACAAGAAACGGAAAATCACCTGGAGAAGATAAGCTAGGTTCAGAACTATATAAATATAAATATAAATGCAGGAACTAGATTCAAAGAAAGACTCTTATTATTTTTAAATAAAATTTATTCAACTGGTACCCCCCCCCCCAATAGAATGGAAAAAAGCAATTGTGATTCCTATCTTTAAAAAAGGTAATAGAGATGACCCTAAAAACTATAGAGGTATCAGTATACTAAATTCCTGTTACAAAATATATAGCAGAATCTTAAATAGCAAACTAATGAAATATTCCGAAAACTTTATTTTAGTAGTACAGAATGGATCATGTATAGACCCGGACTTTTGCCTAAAATTAATAATAGAGAAGAGAATACAATTTAGAAACATATATTGCATTTATTGACTTTGAAAAAGCATTTGACAAAGTTAAAAGAAACATTATTTAACATATTAAAAGAAAGACATACCAAATATTATCCTAAAAGCTATCACAAGTATATATGAATATAATCAAAAAAAATAAGATTAAATCACGAGCAATCATATACGAGAGAGATAAACTAAGGGGTCCGACAGGGATGTCCCCTCTCAGCAACTCTTTTTAATATCTACTTAAATGAAATAATAATAAAATGGAATAAAAATTTACATCAAGGAATTAAACTTTCTCCTAGAGTAAACTCAAACACTCTCCTCTTTGCCGACGACCAAATAATAATCACAAATTCTGAAGATAAACTACAGAAAGCTATTTTAGATCTAAATGAGATATCCAAAGATTATGGTATGATAATATCAACAGAAAAATCAAAAACTATGGCTTTTAAAGAACAAGATCCAGCAAGAACTAAAATAGTAATAGATAACAAGATCTTAGAACAGGTGAATTCATTTAACTACCTAGGATGTACGATCACATATGAAAATGAAAAAGATATAAAAGTAAAAATTGCAAAATATTTAAAAATAACAGGTGTAATTAACTCTATATTTAAACCTAGTTCAAAAACAAACTAGACTAAAAGTATACAATACATTAGTATAATAAATTTAGTTTAATCCTTTATCCAAGTGTGAGCAAACAAAGTTTGCACCTGAAAGTATCTTCAGGACTGGGGTAAGGTGGTACAACACCAGGCAAATCGTTGCAAAGGTGGAGCAAGCTACCAACACTCCTGTCTCAGTATCTCCTATAATGCAAAACACATCTCCTTGTGGATATGTCTAATGTTATGCATTAAGGGAAGGGCCACTACCCAGACTAGTTTCGACCTTTATTGAGGTCTCTTCAGTGGGAGCCAGGCCCAAGTTGAGATACCAGGCAGAAGCATTAGCAGGTCAACTCTACCTATAGGAGTTGCCAAATGGTGTGCCACCCTTTTTTAAAAAATTACATCATTACTAACTTCCTATCTACAATTTTCCTCCAAATCAGTCTGTTACTTGTCAAGACTCCAACAGACAGTATCAGATCTTATATTTCTATCGTCTAAGGCACTTTGTACCGTATCAATCCACCTATATCTTGGTCTTCCTCTGGGTCGTTTTCCTGCCAACCTGGCAGAGAACACTTGTTTTACTAATCTTTCCTCTCCCATTCTATTTAAGTGACCATACTACCTGAGATTAGCTCTGCTAACGCATTCCAGGATGCTGACAATGTCAAGTTCTTTCCTAATATCCTCATTTTTAATATGATATTGCCATTGATGCCATCTGTTCACGCCTCTAATCTTTCTCAGGACTCTCATATCTGCGGTCTCTAGTCTTTGGTCAACTGTTTTACTTCTGACCCAGCTCTCAGATCCATAAGTTAAAACTGGTTTGAACACTGTCTTGTATACAGCTAATTTAGTGTTCCGACTAATTTCTCTCTTATTCCATATGAATTTATTCAATTGACTTCCCACCATACCAGCTTTGCTGATTCTGTTGTCTATTTCTTTATTTAATTTACCATCTTCAGTAAAAATCGTGCCTAAGTAGCTGAAATGTTTTACTTGTTCCACAGGTTCTCCATTCACAACACAGTTGACATTTTCAATGATTCTGCCTATTTTCATTGCCTTCATCTTTTTATTGCTGACCTTCATACCATATCTATTACAACAGCTATTCAATTTAGTCAGAGAATCTTGCAGACTTGTAGCGGATTTATTTAGAAGTATAACATCATCCGCATAAAGCAAAGAGCTGACATTAACATCTCCAATTTTAATATCAGGTTTAATACCACTTTCCTTCATAATGTGATCCATATAGATAATGAATAACATAGGGGATAATGTACATCCTTGTCTCACATCAGATTTAACATTAAACCATCTTCCTGTACTTCCTTCAATTCTAACTGCTGACTTACAACTCAAATAAAGACTAAGTATTGCTTGATATAATGCCCCATTGACACCATATAACTGCAGCGTATTGAATAGCTTCTCTCTTGGCACCTTGTCATATGCCTTTTCCAAATCGACAAAACTTAAATACAGATCTTTGTTATATTCCCATGCTTTCTCGACTATTTGTCGTAAAGTGAAGATCTGATCCTGACAGCCTCTATTTGGCCTGAATCCAGCTTGTTCTTCACCGAGCTTTTCTTCCACAATTCTTCTCAATCGTTTCTCAAGTATACTTGCATAGATCTTGCCAGGAACACTCAGTAGGAAAATACCTTAATTCTCACATTCAGTTTTATTTCCCTGTTTATATATGGGTACTATGAGAGCTCTACTCCAATCATCGGGAATTCGTCCCTCTATCGAGGGCTTTCTGAACTATGCAGTGCAGCCACTGTAAGACTTTTATACCACCATACTTCAGCATTTCTGGTCGAATATCATCTACTCCTGCTGCCTTTCCACATTTCAAACCTTTGATGGCTTTTTGGAGTTCAAGTATGGATATGTATTCCTGACTGCATACCTGGTCAGTGTTTTTTACCACTGTGCTGTCATCACTGCTTGTTTCATTTAGCAGTTTTTCAAAGTACTTACTCCATACTTCAAGGATATCTTTTTCTTCCATTTTCATGTCACCTTTATCATCTCTAACTCCTTTTACAGCACTCTTTCCTCCATTCCTAGCGTTTTCAACAACCTTCAGAATATTTTGCCACCTTCTTGATATTTATTTTCTATATTCTTGCCAAAGTTCTCCCATGACTTTTGTTTAGCTAGTTTTACACAGTGTTTAGCATTCTTGCATTTGTCTCTGTATTCTCTAAGAGCACAAGCTGACTTATTTGACAGGAACTTTTGATATGCTTTCTTCTTTTCCTTCACTGCCTCTTTAACTTCCTGTGTACACCAGGGAGGTCCGATTTTTCTATCCTTCCACACAACCTCACCACATGCTTCTCTAGCAGAATCAATCAATGTTTTTTTCAGAGTTTGCCACTGAATCTCCAAGGTTTGATTCCTGTTCTCAAACTCTTTCATTTTCTTTTCAATAATCTTTCTGTATTTTAGTCTACAGTTCACACCTGAGAGCTGCTCAACTTTTATTCGCTTTAAAACTTTCTTAGATGTTATTCTTTTCAATATGAAATTCAATTTTATCCTGCTCAAGACTAAATAGTGATCACTTCCAATTTCAAATCCTCTATACATTCTGGTGTCCTGCACCAGGGAGAAAACATCACTATCAACAATAACATAGTCAATGAGACTTTTCTTATTCCTTGCCTCTTCTCTCCATGTGAATTTGTGCACATTTTTATGTTGGAACATGGTGTTAGTAATAACCAGTCCATGTCCTGAGCAGAAATCCAACAGATATTTGCCATTATTATTAGCTTTGCTCTTTTCTCCAAATTTTCCCAAAATATTTTTGTATGTCTCACAATCATTTCCTACTCTGCTATTTAGATCCCCAACAAGGACCAACTTTTCCTTTTTCATTGTGTCAGTTGCTTTTTCTAAAGCGTCAAAAAATTCCTCCACTTCTACCTTTGTAGAACCTTCTGTGGGACCATAGGCACAAATAAATCTCATTGTCCAGTTCCCCATTCTCATATTTGCCCACGTTACTCTACTTGAGACTGACTGCCATTCAAGAAGATTAGCCTCGTATTTTGTGTTGAATACTATGGCTACTCCTTCTTTTCCTTGATTGTCATTGCCTGAATATATCATTTTGTATTTATTGCTCAGAAAGATCTCACCAGTTTTGGTCTTTTGTTTCAGTCACCCCTATTATGTCGATCTGGTACTTATCTAATTCTTCAGCTAGCTCCATTTCTTTGCCATTCAGGCTTCTTACATTGATAGTACCGATCTTTAATTCTGGTGATGTTTAGTTGGGGTTTGTTTTCAGATTTGTTCCAGTAGCTGACTTTTCGCTGTTCGCCCTGGTTCCCTGGCGAAAACAACGGGGGCCTTGTTTAACCAGGCGACGCCCCAGCCGGCATGAAATTTTGTCATGTTGTACCATCATTTTTTATTTTGGTTTAACCAATAATAATACAATTTGGTCAGCTAAATCGCAAATTGCTAGCCCATCCTCGTTCGTTCAGTATCAACGTAGATACCCAACAGTGTGCACCATGAGAAGGTGAGGATTGCACATTAGGTCAGAAGCCCTGGTTGGTTCTCCACATTCCTTTAAAGGCTATGTGGAGGTCTCCTCTCAGTTATACAGCTTTGACCCTTAAACACCCCAATTTATGTACTTACCGGATTTAAATAGTTGTGTTACTTTAAACATGAAATATTTACAATTAAATGAAATATTTACAATTAAATAATTTTCACTTTGGTTAATACGTGTGTTTCTTTTAATTATGATCGCACCACAGATTTCGTTATTTAAAAAAAAAAAAAAAAATTTTCCTTATTTCTAAGTTAGTATTCCTTTTAACAGTGCTACTACTTGATGCAATGGCTTAACCATATTCACAATGCGACTTTCTCTGTCCATGATAACCCTAAGTTTCTAGCTTCATTGACTACTTCCATCAAATTCCCATTAATACAATACTCTGGCTGTAATGACCTCTGTCCAAAACACAAACACTGAAATGATGTTCACTGCCATTTGTCCATATAGTCAATATATTCAATTCAGCTTGTAGGGATTCTGTTATCGGCAACACATACCGATAAAATTGGTTTTCAAATTTCTTTGGTCTATTTGATAACTTTTTTTGATGATATAATTTAGCCTTCCCCACCATGGCTATCACTCTCCTTGTCTGCTTTTTATAGCATTTCATCTCACCACCACTAATCTCACGATACTGGAAGCACAATATCCTTTGTTTCTTTCCTTCTCTCTCTCTCTCTTTTGTTGTTGTAGCTATCGCTTTAAAGTGTTATTCATCCATTTAATGAATAAAGTGTTATTCACCCATACAATTAATTCTTCTAACTCTGGCAATGCAGTCAGATATAGCTTCCTTTAGACACCCTTTGACTAATTCCTGTACTACCGATTCTTCTACAATGCAGTTTCTCATGCCAAGGTACTGCTTCAAGTTGCCTTCTCAGTTTATTACAAATGCCTGATTAATAATTCCAAATATGCATTTTCTTAGCATAATAATGAACAACAGCTAAACCTTTCTTTATGTATCATGGTATATCTATCTCTTGAGGATAACAGGAACAGATGGCATGAAAAAACGGTCCTGATGATTTTTTTTTATGCTTCTCTTGCAAAAAAGCAGGATACAATCCTTCCTGTTTTTAATCAAAACACAGTAACTGACCGTGCGCGCACACACAGATGAAAGTGCTTGAAAAATTATAACAATAATCTTCAACAAATACAATTTGTGTCATTTGATATACTTCATGTGTTTGTTTTCTTTACCATTAAATCTTACAATGAGTATCTGTACCTAAAAATCAGTCTCATTGCATCAAGGTTTTTCTGCATGTTAACAATATTAAGGGATAGGTTGTATAGCATGCATATTATAAAATATTTTCCAGAGTCAAAAATATTACCATTTTGAAAGGCTTCTTTGACTCCAGCCAAGAGTATTTGTAATCGTTTCTGCTCTCTCTTCTTATCTTGCTGATGCTCTTCCAAAGTAGATAAATGAATAGGCACAGTATTAGCCTAATTCAAAAGAGACATGCTACAGTTAATGACACTTTATAACACAGACAGAATATACAAATTTAAGACACCATACTAACTAGAAAAGGTGAATAGCTAAGAAAAAGAATAAAGTTCATTTTTGTCATCTAATAATTGCAAAGTAAAAACCCTGATGATTAGTTACATGAAAATAATTAGTATATGGATTTGTTTGTAACAAACATAACTTTAAGTAAGAATTAACAAAGCCAATAAATAAAATACTGAAATTCATTTTCTTTCATTGCAAAGTTGTTTAAAATGAACATGAAATGATAAATTTAAGTTTCAGTAAGGAAATACCATGAGTAGACATATTACTAACTATTATAATAATGGAATTAACTCGCGTAAATTATTCTTTATTTGTAGAATTTTCATCCGAGTATCACAGGCATCATCAGTACAGGTACAAGGCTAATTAAACAATAACTGTTATATTCACAAAGCACCACCTAAGTAACTAAGGTTAAATTTCCTAAATTTATTTAATTATTATTTTTCTATTTTTATTTATTTTTAAAATTATTTTAATTATTCAATTATAATTAAATTTTTTTTTTATTTTATATAATTAAATATATATATGTGTATACAATTACATGTTAGGAAAGATTTGCTGTTTTATAAAGTACTATCTCCCACAAGTGGGAAAGAAATAGACCATCAGATCTGTTTAGGTTAGGGGATTGAAGTAATGTTTCACATGTTTCTTTGTATAGCTGTTCCATTAGGAACCGACTTTTGTGAATGACTTTTGTCTTGTTCCACTTAACTCTATGTCTGGTGTTGATGGTATGTTCTGCAATTCCAGACTGTTCAGGTTCAAGTTACTGGATATATGACTGGTGTTCTTCTAACCGGACCTGAGCAGATCTTCCTGTTTGTCAGAAATATGATAATCCACATGAGCAGGGAATCTTGAATCTGGTAGACCTCTGGATAGCTGAGATGTGGGAGCTTGTCCTTTGGAGACATTAGGAATGTGGAGATTTTTCTGACGGGTTGAAATGCCACACAGATATTTAGTGGTTTTAGCACCTTAGCTATGCGTTCACTAACCCCTTGTATATAGGGGATAGGTATATGTGTAGGTTCTTCTGTACTTGAGGAGAATGCTGGAGCACGACTACTTAAAGCTCTTTTTATGAAAGACAACTTATAGCCATTGGATATGAAGGAGGAATTAATATACTGTAATTCTTTTTGTAAAAGTTCTTCTGAAGAACAAAAGGAGTGGGCTCTATGAACTAGTGTTTTTATAGTACCTGCCTTTTGACTGGGATGGATATGTGATTCAGCGTGGATGTACTGGCCTGTATGAGTCTCTTTCCTATAGACTGGCAGACAGCATAGAATTACTAGAAGGAATGTTTCCTCCAGAATGTCTGGAGGAAATTACCAAGAATTTCCTCCAGACATTGTCAAATTATTTGAATTTGTAATAAAGTCCGGTTATTTTTCCTTCAAAAACCAGTTATACCAACAAATTGAAGGGACAGCAATGGGTAATCCAATATCTCCTACTATTGCCAACTACTTCATGGAGCATTTCGAACAGCAAATCTTTGACAACATTACACCCAGACCTAACATTTATTTCAGATATGTGGACGACATTTTTGCCATATGGAAGGACACCTCAGAAAAACTACAACAGTTTCTCTCCAATATTAATGCACTTCATCCTAGAAGTAAATAAGCAGTTAGCCTTTCTAGACCTCTTGATTCTTCGTCAACCAGATGGTTATCTACAATTCACAGTCTATAGGAAAGAGACTCATTCAGGCGCCAGTACATCCACGCTGAATTACATCACCATCCCAGTCAAGAGGCAGGTACTATAAAAACACTAGGTTCATAGAGCCTACTCCTTTTTGTTCCTCAGAAGAACTTTTACAAAAAGAATTACAGTATATTAATTCCTCCTTCATATCCAATGGCTATAAGAAGTCCTTCATAAAAAGAGCTTTAAGTAGTCGTGCTCCAGCATCCTCCTCAAGTACAGAAGAACCTACACGTATACCTATCCCCTATGTCAGTGGTGTTCAACACCTTTTTTACTACACATGCTACTTTTCTATAAAAAGTTATTCGGTGATCTACTCTCTTATATAGATCATGTTCCCCCAACCTGATATCTGATTACGCACAAATAAACAACTAAAAACTTTGTGTATTTAAAAATTTATTTATCACTTTTAATTATTTTAATACAACAAAAAACAAAACAAAAACAAATATATTGGAATAATATATTTCTTTATTTTGGAAAACCAAAGTTAGAAAAAACAACAGATAAGTTAAAAAAAAAAAAAGATAATGTGAAATTTGGCATTGTTTGGGCCTCGCAATATTTTCATAGTCAAGTTGATATGAAGAAGTGGCCAATCGCAGACAATCATCCAAATGATCATTTGTAATTTGGTTTCTTAATTGATTTTTTATGACGGTCATATTTGAAAAAGCAGATTACGACAAGTATGTCGATCCGAAACACAACAGAATTTTTCGCACGATATCAGTTAATATTGGGAACTTTTCATGTGCATACTTCCAAATGACTTCATTGTTTATTGATTTTAAATGTAAACTATTCTGAATGTTTATTATCTCAAGTTCTACTTCAGCTTGGTTTATATCAAACAGCCCACTAATTTTATTTGAAATTTCTGTGATGTTGAAGTTTTCTTGAAATGGATTATTGATAAAAGATACAATCATTTCAGTTTTATTAAAATCTTTAAATCTTGAATTTATTTCTTCCTCAACTAATTCTATTTCACGAATAAATTCTTTTAAATCATAGCGACGCATTTCTTGATTTTGTTCAAAAAATTTTAATAAATATGGGAGATGTCTAAATTCGCGGTCATTTATATTTTCCTTCAATAAAAGTAAGTATTGTTGGAAAGTTTTTATTGAATTAACATGTCAATTAAATTTTTATCTCTACCTTGTAACTCTAAATTTAAATTGCTTAATTTTGTACAGAAATCTACTAAAAATGATAAGTGTAACAACCATCTTTTATCACTCAATTGTGGATAAATCTTCTTTTTCATCAAGAAAAATTTTTATATCGTTAATCCGTGGATCTGGGCAGTCTCTCTGATAGCGACTCTGGACCGGGCGGCTTCCTCTCTGACAGCAATTCTGGAACCAGGACCCCTTCTGCTTGCTTCAGTCCTTTTTTATTAGGCCTCCTCTGAGACCTTGCATGAAGTTTGGCAACCCCCAAAGAATCGGTATGAGTCTTTCATCTTAAGTTTCAAGTTCGGCACGCCTTTTGTTCTCCTCCGCTTTCTTTTGATAGTAAGTTGCCGGCCATCGGAAAGTTGTTTGAACTCTTTCTGACTGACTTTGGAGATGTTTACACTTAGAGCCTGCAAGCCTTTCTCATATGTACAAGTTTCAATAACAATCTTTCTAATGACGCCATGTACAGCATCGGCAACAAAAACATTGCCTTTGTTTTTAACACTCGAACATATTCTTATTAAAGCAGTATATACAGTTAGCTTCAAAAGAGTTATTTACAAAACCATCTAATACAAACTATACCGAGACAAACAAAGTTTATTTTTTTACAATATTCACATGGGACTTCACCTAAGTAAAAAATCGATGTAATATGCTTTGGAATATTTAATATTTAAGCTACAATCGAGTTTTTACACTTTGCTTATAATCTTATTCACTCAGCTCACTGTTTAACTTCCACTAATCAAAATTAATTAATTTACCCAGACCTATAAGAAAATTACTGATTTGACAATTTTAACGAAAAATAAATAAACAATAGCAATACACTTAAAGCGAATTAAAAATAATAATACAAAATAATGATAAATAAAATATTATGTTTTCAGTTTTAATTAAATTTGTAAGTAAGGAGGAATACACAAGAGATCGACCAAAAATCGCTTCCCGATTGATGGGTTGAACACCCCCGCCCTATGTACGAGGGGTTAGTGAACGCATAGCTAAGGTGCTAAAACCACTAAATATCTATGTGGCGTTTCAACCCATCAGAAAAATCTCCACATTCCTAATGTCTCCAAAGGACAAGCTCCCACATCTCAGCTATCCAGGTGTCTACCAGATTCCCTGCTCATGTGGATTATCATATTTCAGACAAACAGGAAGATCTACTCAGGTCCAGTTAGAAGAACACCAATCGTATATCCAGTACCTTTGAACCCGAACAGTCTGGAATTGCATAACATGCCATTAACACCAGACATAGAGTTAAGCAGAACAAGACAAAAGTCATTCACAAAAGTCGGTTCCTAATGCAACGGCTATACAAAGAAACGTGAAACATTACTTCACTCTCCTAACCTAAACAGATCCGATGGTCTATGTTTTTCCCCCTTGTGGGAGATAGCACTTTATAAAACAGCAAATCTTTCCTAACATATAATTGTATACACATATATATTTAATTATATAAAATAAAAATATTAAAAATTTTTTTTAATTATTATAATTGAATAATTAAATAAATAAAAATAGAAAAAAATAATAATTAAATAAATTTAGGAAATTTAACCTTAACTATTTGTGAATATAACCAGTTATTGTTTAATTAGCCTTGTATCTGTATTGATGATGCCTGTGATACTCAGGTGAAAATTCTATGAATAAAGAATAATTTACATGAGTCAATTTCCGTTATTATAATAGTTAGTAAATGATAAATTTTTATTACCAACCTGGGTTTTTATGAATATACATTATATCATTTTATTCAAGAGATGTTGTATGAAATGATAATTGTATATTCATAAAAACCCATGTTGATAATAAAAATATATCATTTCATATATTCATTTCATTGTCGTTTTATTCACCCCATGAATGAAATGACAGTACATTCAGAACATATTTTCTTAAAAAAAGTTTGGTATTGGTATATGAGAAAAATGACACACATGCACAGTGCTAGTTCAGGGTAAACTCTCCTTAAGCAACTGTTTATGAAATCTGTGATACTTCATATGGTGATCTTACACAAAAGTAAAGCCAAAATCTACAAGGCTTATACATTTAATTTTTTTTTTTTTTTTAAACATTCAATACCAGTGTACTTCACATCAAACAACTATGGTGAACTAAACTACTTGCAGTACCAAAAATATGATAAGCAGATATAGAATGATGCAAAGTTTTGTCACCTGTGGCAACACAGTCATCATTTCTGACACAGCTAGCATATTTATAAAACCTTATTTTTGAAATATACAAAAAGTTTTAATGCATTACATTTTTTTTTGGAACAAATCACATGGAACCAAATACGAAGGGTGCTGTACTTCTGTTATTTTCTGTCAAAAAAATAAAATTGCTGAATAAGTTCAGATGCTTAGATGTTAAGCTACAACAAAGTTATGGATATTCTTAATAATTTTAATTATTTTGCACACATTCTTCATGTTGAAGTTTCTGGAAAAGAAAACTACATAGACACTGGAATGAAAATAAATAATTTACTCGCTTAAGCTTGCATTATCAGATGCAATTTAACACCACACACTCTGTAAAAACACAAACTAAAATTACCTAGATAACAAGGGCAGTCACATGCATGAAGGGAGACAGTGGCACTCTTCATGGTGATTTCTGTTGTTAATGCTGATGAGTAGATAGGAGGTATGCCGAAATCTATTTAAAATCATACCATCTTTTCTGTTACAGTTTCCAGGAACAGTCTATCTGATTTAAACTGGGATTTGTACAGTAACATGATATTCTTTCATCTGAATAAGTGGTCTAGGAAATCCTTGATTTGTCATAGGCAGGTAGAAATTTTGTTTAGAGGTTTGTATACAGTTCCGATTCTGTATTGTTTCAGGAGGGAGCCCAGTTTATCTGTGCCTTTGATGGAATGTAGGATAAAACATTGCAAACTCTTTTTTAAGGAGTTTAGAAAAAGTTTTTTTGTTGTATCCATTTTGATGGAATGTTGTTCCAAGTGGATTGCTGGTCCTGAGGACAAAATATGCTCTGCCCTAGAGGCTAAAGGTTTGAAATTCCAAGTTTCTGAGCAGGATGGTGGTGTGAAGTGGCATGTGCAACAACAGGCTCTACTCGCCTCAATCCAACAAAATGAATACAAAAATAAAGGCCTCACCAAACTCATTAACAAGAACAACAATTTCTCACGCCCCAAACCAGACTACACATAAACTAGATATTTGCCCCATATCAAAGGCACAACAGATAAACTAGGCTCCCTCCTGAAATGACACACAATCAGAACTGTATACAAACCTCTAAACAAAATTTCTACCTGCCTAAAAGAAATCAAGAATTGCCTGGATACCCCCCCCCCATTTGTCTCTCTCTCTCTCTCTCTCTCCTTCCCAGATGTCTACAGCAGTGTTTCTCAAACTGTGGGCCGCGGCCCCCTTGAGAGCCATAGGTTTTGTTGAGGGGGGCCGTGAAATAATGAAAACAAATTAAAAATCTTTTAAGGCTAAGTAGATTTTTTTATCTTAAAAGAAACGTATTTAATTTTTATTATTTATTATTTCTTTTTTTTTTGTTATTTTTTATATTTTAATGGAAAAAAATCACACATTGGAGCGGGTTTTCACAAATTTTGCTTCCTGCGTATCTCGGCGCTTAATGAATATTAGTAATTATATGCTTATTCATATAAGTTTCATTTCAAACCAGAAATCTAAGAATTGCAGTTTCAAATATTTCACCTGATATTGACTTTTTGTGCAGCAGTGTTGAAACACATCCATCATATTAAATTGTTATTAAACTTCTTTTATGTTTTTAATTCTTTCTTCATTACTAATCATTTTACGTTTCATGTGCTCATACTGCAAATGTACAATAACAATATATCTATCTATATAAAAATATGAGATAATGTGCCATGTCAAATGTGTATGTAAGATACTAAAAATGTAATATTTCTATTTGATTTTTGCAATATTCGCTGTGCATTTTTGTATTGAATATAAATATAATAAATATTATAATAATATGTCTATATAACGATTTTTTTTCGGGGGGGGGGGGGCGTGAAATATTTTAATTTTTCCAAAGAGAGCCCTGACATCCAGAAGTTTGTGAAGCACTGGTCTACAGCATCCTCTGTCAGTGTAGAACTCAATACTTTGGACAGACAGGGCAAACATTTTGGCCAGAAAAACACCTGGAATGGAAAGCCAAAAGGCAGACTATCTCAAAATGCCTTCAAGAAAGACTACTTCATAAGATGGAAAAAAGCCATTTTACAAATCCCAGTCTAAATCAGAGGGAGTGCTAGAGGCTGCACAAGTTCTACAGAATCCGGTTAACTGTAACAGAACAGACGGTATGATTTTAAATAGATTTTGTACCTCCCTATCTACCCATCAGCATTAACAACAGGAATCACCACAAAGAGTGCCATTGTATTCCTACATGCACATGATTGCCCTTGTTATCTAGGTCATTTTAGTTTGTGTTTTTGTAGAGTGTGTGGTGTTAAATTGCATCTGATAATGCTAGCAAAACATCTCTGTAAATAATTAATTTTAGGTAGTAAATTATTTTTTTTTTATTCCAGTGTCTACATAGTCTTCTTTTCCAGAAACTTCGACATGAAGAATATGTGCAAAATAACTAAAGTTGTCCATAGCTGTGTCATGGCTTAACATCTAAGCATCTCAACTTATTCAGCATTATTATTTTTTTGACAAAAAGAACAGAAATACAGAAACTTCCCCATGAATAATAGCCACAGCTACAGAAATTTAAACTGGAAATATTTTGCACACAGCACATTCCAAACCAAATTTTTTTCAGCTTCAGTGCAAGTGTACTAAAAAGTATCAACTGTCCAGCATGTGTTGCACTTTTGATGGTGGTTCTTTCCTCTAACTGAACTCAAAGATTTACATATATCTCACAGCAACTGTGTTCCATACTTTTCAGACATCGCAAAAATTACAATTTCAATTTAGCCTTATTGGCTAACCACAGCAAACTGACATCCATTTTGCCCTTTCATAACAGCAAGCAACTGATATTAATATTATTACTGCATGAGAACCTCCAAGGAGTTTGAAGACTCATCATGGGAGACTCACACAGTCCACTACAATATCTATAATATCTCTCTCACTCACTGAATTTGATGACTGACAAAACACTTACAGATTCTGGAAACCCATTCCACTTGCAAGTGAAAATTCTAGTATTCATGCCCTTGCTAAAAACATTCTTACTCAATTTCTAGGGATGACTTCATGGTCTCCTCCCTCTAGCAGATTAAAGCAGCCACACTTGTTGAAGTTCGTTAGTGGAGTGTATCACAGTCATTGCTGACTCTAAAAATAGTCTCTCGACTTGATATGACCTCTATATAGCTCAGTGGTTTTATTCCAACTAATGCTGTATAAAGGCATGTCCAAAACATGGCTGTCAGTTCTGACTTGTCATTATGAAGGTACTAAGTGTATTCCTAGTATTGTCCAAGGCAGATGTTAACCATCTAGTTTGTCCATAATAGGCCAAGCTATAACGACAGAGCAATTCATACACTATAGAATGTAAAAGAAGGTGGAGTTTGTCCTTTGGTGTATGAATCAAGATTGTTAGTTTGAAGAATGATTTGAATTTTGTGGTGAAGGTCGTATGTCTTTAGTACTTTAGCCATAATTTCAGACATATGGGATAAGAATAGTATTGCTTTGAGGTGTTTGGAGAGAGGGAGATAAGGTGGGACATGTATTTTACTAAGCTGCCTGTCATTTCCTGATACATTAGTTGCACATGTTTCAGACAGCTCACTATCTTTTTCTATTCATAGAAAGTCAACACACACACACACACACACACACGATAATGCATAAACAATCACACTATCCCAAAAGTATGTGATCCTCAAAACACTAATTCGTAGAATCAGGATTATCTGTTCTAGTGATGCAGCTCTTGCCACAGAACTCCCACATCCCATACTTCTGGGGTGTATCTGGCCAGCTGAGCATATCCACTATGGGCATGGATGTTTGTGATTTTCTTTAGATGGGAAATGAGCTAGATCACTCTGTGTGAGACAACCTTTCTCTCTCATTTTAGGCCTTAACTAACTTCAATAAGTTCCATATTTGGTTTCTAAAGTATAGTTTCCAGATAATGTTAAAAAAAAAAAAATCTTTAGCCCACCAAGAAAGGAATGCGCTATATGTTTACATGAATTTCATGGTTGGTAGCCACATAAAAAAACACGAAGGTAAATGTACTGCCTTCACTTTTTTTTTAATGTGGTTCCCACCCACAAAAATGTTATTAGTGAGTGGGCTAAGGATTTTTTTCAATTATATAATATCATCATCGTCATCATTATCAAATTCCTGACATATACCCTCAAGGAGTGTACAGGATATGATAGTACTACATGAAAAATTTACATCATTACTAACTTCCTATCTACAATTTTCCATCAAATCGGTCTGTTACTTGTCAAAACTCCAAAATTATCAGATCTTTTATTTCTATCGTCTAAGGCACTTTGTACTGTATTAATCCGCCTATATCTTGGTCTTCCTATGGGTCATTTTTCTGCCAACCTGGAAGATAACACTTGTTTTTCTAATCTTTCCTCACCCATTCTGTTTAAGTGACCATACCACCTGAGATTAGCTCTGCTAACGCATTCCTGGATGCTGACAATGTCAAGTTCTTTCCAAATATCCTTGTTTTTAATATGATATTGCCATTGATGCCATCTGTTCACGCCTCTAATCTTTCTCAGGACTCTCATATCTGCGGTCTCTAGTCTTTGGTCAACTGTTTTACTTCTGACCCAGCTCTCAGATACATAAGTTAAAACTGGTTTGAACACCGTCTTGTATACAGCTAATTTAGTGTTCTGACTAATTTCTCTCTTATTCCATATGAATTTATTCAATTGACTTCCTACCATACCAGCTTTGTTGATTCTGTTGTCTATTTCCATATTTAATTTACCATCTTCAGTAAAAATCGTGCCTAAGTAGCTGAAATGTTTTACTTGTTCCACAGGTTCCCCGTTCACAACACAGTTGACATTTTCAACAATTCTACCTATTTTCATTATCTTTGTCTTTTTAATGCTGACCTTCATACCATATCTATTACAACAGCTATTCAATTTAGTCAGAGAATCTTGCAGACTTGTAGCGCCTTTATTTAGAAGTATAACATCATCTGCATAAAGCAAGGAGCTGACATTAACATCTCCAATTTTGATATCATGTTTAATACCACTTTCCTTCATAATGTGATCCATATAGATAATGAATAACAGAGGGGATAATGTACATCCTTGTCTCACACCAGATTTAACATTAAACAATCTTCCTGTACTTCCTTCAATTCTAACTGCTGACTTACAACTCAAATAAAGACTAAACATTGCTTGATATAATGGCCCCATTGACACCATATAACTATAGCGTATTAAATAGCTTCTCTCTTGGCACCTTGTAACATGCTTTTTCCAGATCAACAAAACTTAAACACAGATCTTTGTTATATTTCCATGCTTTCTCAACTATTTGTCGTAAAGTGAAGATCTGAACCTGACAGCCTCTATTTGGCCTGAATCCAGCTTGTTTTCCACCAAGCTTTTCTTCCACAATTCTTCTCAACCGTTTCTCAAGTATGCTTGCATAGATCTTGCCAGGAACACTCAGTATGGAAATACCTCTGAAATTCTCACATTCAGTTTTATTTCCCATTTTATATATGGGTACTATTAGAGCTCTACTCCAATCATCGGGAATTCATCCCTCTGAACTAAGCAGTGTAGCCACTGTAAGACTGTTATACCACCATACTTCAGCGTTTCTGGTCGAATATCATCTACTCCTGCCTTTCCACATTTCAAGCGTTTGATGGCTTTTTCTACTTCAAGTATGGATATGTATTCCTGACTGTATGTCTGTTGAGAGTTTTTTTACCACTGTGCTATCACTGCTTGTTTCATTTAGCAAATTTTTCGAAGTAATTACTCCATACTTCAAGGATATCTTTTCTCCTGTTTTCACGTCACCTTTATCATCTCTAACTCCTTTTACAGCACTCTTTCCACCATTTCTAAGCTTCTTCAATAACCTTCCGGAATATTTTTCCACCTTCTTGATATTTATTTTCTATGTTCATGCCAAAGTCCTCCCATGACTTTTGTTTAGCTTTCTTACATTTGTCTGGCTGAATCAATCAAGGTTTTCTTGAAGGCTTGCCACTGAATCTCCAAGATTTGGTTCCTGTTCTTAAACTCTTTCATTTTTTCTTCAATAATCTTTGTGCATTTTAGTCTACAGTTGTTCACATCAGAGAGTTGCTCAACTTTTATTCACTTTAAAACTTTCTTACATGTTATTCTTTTCAATATGAAATTCAATTTTATCCTGCTCAAGACTAAATAGTGATCACTTCCAATTTCAAATCCTCTATACACTCTGGTGTCCTGCACCAGGGAGAAAACATCACTATCAACAATACATAATCAATGAGACTTTTCTTATTCCTTGCCTCTTCTCTCCATGTGAATTTGTGCACATTTTAATGTTGGAACATGGTGTTAGTAATAACCAGTCCATGTCCTGAGCAGAAATCCAACAGGTATTTGCCATTATTATTAGCTTTGCTCTTTTCTCCAAATTTTCCCAAAATATTTTTGTATGTCTGACAATCATTTCCTACTCTGCTATTTAGATCCCCAACAAGGACCAACTTTTCCTTTTTCATTGTGTCAGTTGCTTTTTCTAAAGCATCAAAAAATTCCTCCACTTCTACCTTAGTAGAACTTTCTGTGGGACCATAAGCACAAATAAGTCTCATTGTCCAGTTCCCTATTCTGATATTTGCCCACATCACTCTACTTGAGACTGCCTGCCATTCAAGAAGATTAGCCTCCTATTTTGTGTTGAATACTACAGCTACTCCTTCTTTTCCTTGATTGTCATTTCCTGAATATAACATTTTGTATTTATTGCTCAGAAAGATCTCACCAGTTTTGGTCTTTTTTGTTTCAGTCACCGCTATTATATCGATCTGGTACTCATCTAATTCTTCAGCTAGCTCCATTTCTTTGCGATTCAAGCTTCTTATGTTGATAGTACCGATCTTTAACGCTGGTGAGTTGGGGTGTGCTTTCAGATTTGTTCCAGTAGCTGACTTTTCACTATTTGCTCTGGTTCCCTCCCGAAAACAACAGAGGCTCTTGTTTAATCGGGTGATGCCCCAGCCAGCATGAAATTTTGTCATGTTGTACCATCATTTTCTATATTGGTTTAAGCCAATAAAAATACAATTTGGTCGGCTAAATCCCAAATTGCCAGCCCATCCTCGTTCGTTCAGTATCCAGGTAGATACCCAACAGGGTGCACCACGCGAAGGTGAGGATTGGACATTAGGTCAGAAGCTCTGGTTGGTTCTCCACATTCCTTTAAAGGCTATGTGGAGGTCTCTTTCAGTTATACAGCTTTGACCCTTAAGCACCCTTTATATATATATATATATATATATAGAAAGTTTTTTACCTTGGGTGTATTATACGTTAAAGATACCACGAAATTTTATACTTGGTTTTAATCCTTTTCCCAAGTAAGCAAAACAAAGTTTTGCAAGTGAAATATATTCACGCCTGAGCTATTTCTTGTATATAGAGGCTGATGACTTCATATCACTTGCCTTAGCATGTATTCCATAATGCAAAGCACACCCCCTTTTCAGGCATGTATAATGCAATGCATAATAGGAAGGGCCACTACCCAGACCGGTTTGACCTTTATTGAGGTCTCTTCAGTGGGAGCCAGACCCAGGAGAGATTCCAATGTTGAAATAATGCGGAAGTCATATATATCTCAGATACAAGTAGACAAAAGGTGCTTGACCTTCTTAATAAAAATCTCTGGATGAGAGAAAAATGTAGAAAGTTTTTTACCGGGTGTATTATGCGTTAAAGATACCAAGAAATTTTATACTTGGCTTTAATCCTTTTCCCAAGAAAGCAAAACAAATAAACATATATATATATAGTCTGGAAACACTGCTCTAGAGACCAAACATGGAACTTTTTCAAGCCACCAATAAGCAAGGAGTGGGATCTCACATTGAATGATGAAATTCATCTCCCACCTAAAGACAATCACAAATATCCATGGCAGGATTAGAATCTGTGACCTGTTGGTTGGAGAACATTTATGCTAACCACTTTGCCAAACAGACTGTGAAGAAATGCAATCTTCATGCCATATTTACATGGTTATATTTCTTTGTGACCCATACTTGAAACTCAAAACCACAATCTCCTCACCAAAGGACAAAGTTTGGTCTCTATTACATCCCAGAGCATGTACAAAGTGACCCATGATTGTCACTGGCCTACTATTGACAAAGAGGAAGTTCTGGGAGTCATCTTAAGATAAAAAAATTTATACAATATTGGAGGACTTTAAATCTTTTGGCCCTAACAACTTGAATTGTTTCCAATACTCATTGTTGCTGGTGTATTGTAACATGTAACTGTGCTCTGAAAATGCTTGTTTGAAATCCAGTGAAATATAAGCCATTCAAGTTAATAATTTTTTTATTATTACAATTGTTTTGGTGTGGTGTAATACTATTAAATGGAGAGATCAAGTGGAGCACCTGATTATTCAGTAACATGTTGTTTAGGATTATTATTATAATATGGACACCTCCATCAAGGTGCCAAGGAGACCCAATCTATCCACACAATCTATCATACCTCTCATTGAACCAATTAACAAAGCACTCACAACTGACTCTGCCAACCCATTCCACTCATTGACAACTCTCCAAGCAAAAAATCTAGTCCTCACATCCCTACTAACCACACCTTTATTCAACGACCCCTTGTTCTGGTCCCTCTAGCCAAGTGCAGAAACATTTCCCCTGCATCAATCCCATAAAATCCTTTAAGCAACTTAAATGTTTCTATCATACCCCTTCTTTTTGTCCTATCAATGAACTTCTGCAATCCACATTGCAGAAGTTCATTGTACACACCTTCAATCTATCCTCATAGGGAACATTCCACAGGCTACTCATCATCTTGATCACTCGCCTCTGAATTCTCTCCACCATTTTCACATCCCCAAGAAACCCAGACTTAAGCACTGTAATCCAGATGTGGGTGTATCGAGGCCATATAAAGAGGAATAAGAAATTCCTTATCTCTACTTGTTAATGTGTTCTTCAATAGCCAAGTAATCTTATGGACAACCTTAGCAATATGTCCTCTAAACTTTAACTCTCTGTCTACTACCACCCCCTAAATCTCTAGCTTCATCTATTTTCTGGAGAGCAGTGCCATCAATGTGATACATGGCTTGTAATCAATTTATCCCAAAATGCATAACTTTACATTTCTCAACATTAAACTGATATCCATTAACTTTTACCCATAATGACAGCCTATTTAAATCATCTTGCAAGCTTTCCACATTGCTTTGATTAATATTACTCTCCCAATTTTGCATCATCATCGGCAGCAAACAAATGAATATTTCCTTTATCATTTATGTACAAATTAAACAGCAATGGTCCCAGGACTGAACCTTGCAGCACACCTCCAAGTCACCTGTTTTTGCCTCAATTCTGTCCCTCAATATACCCCTTTTTGATATCTGTCCAGCAGCCACCATCTTATCCACTTAACCAGTGTCATATCCATCCCCCATTTGTTCTAATCTGCATAACAGAGTTCCATGTGGTATTCTGTCAAATGCCTTTGCAAAATCCAGCAAAATCATCATGTAGCCATTTCCTTTATCCAACTCAGCTGTTACTCTATTATAAAAAGTTAGTAAATTACTAAGGCATGACTGACCCTTCACAGAGCCATGTTGACCCTCATACAGTATCGTATTTTTATCTATCCATTCTTGAATTCTCTTTACCAATTTTTCAGGTACTTTTACCACCATGCCTGAGATACTGATTGGTCTATAATTTTCTACTGCAGTCTTAGAACCTCCCTTATGCAAGGGAATTATTTTGCCCTCTTTCCAGTCCCTTGGAGTTCTACCAGAGCTGAAACTCAAAAAATTCATGAGTTTACTAGTCACCTTTCTCTTTATATACTCTTGACAGTATTTTCTTCTTCTGCAGCTAGTGCTTAATGACATTACTCATCCATCTAACTCCTACCTAATCAACCCTCCTTATCTTAGGTATAGAATTCAATATTGCTTCTCTCTCTAGATGACCCTTAACTATATCCCATGTACTATTAACATCCTTACCCTGCAGTGTTTCATGCTATGGTATAGATTTAAGCTTCTTCCTAAGCATGTCATAATCAACTGCCTTGTAGTTCCACAAATACTCCTTCTTGATAGAATATTCTTCATGTTTTACAATCTCCCAAGTCAAGACTGCATAGTCACTTTCACTAACATTTCACCTTGATTATGGATAGCTCTCCTGATCCTATGACCAGTCCAATACTCTCCCACCCCTAGACCCCTCGATCACATGTTCCCTTAAGTAATTATCTCTCAGCAGTATAAATTCTATTTCCTTCCTGAATGCTTAGCATTTTTTCAACAGGTTCATCTGTGAAAAGTGACACTACATTTGGATTTGCAAGGGAATTGTACAAAACATTAAAATCATGAAGTAAATAGTGAGTGAGTGAGTGAGTGAGTGAGTGAGCAAGTCTGTTGACATCGTCAACTGGGTAAGTGAAATATCTCCTTTCTGTATCTCGAGACTTCTGAATCTTAGTGGAACCAGTATAGTTTATTTTCAGTTCTTGACACCAAGAAAATTATCTGCGAGATCATCTGTCCTCAGATGAATTTTCCATGTAGGAACTCAGTTGATTCTCATATAAAAGATTTCAATCTTCTAATATGGTCAACATCTTTTCATAGTCTGTTGTGTAAAATGATAGTTCTGTAAAATTCAATGTAGCTTAAAAATATCAAAGCGCTTTACATCGATTTTTACTAAGGTCAAGTCTCATGAGAACTGTTACAAAAATAACCTTGTTTGTCTATATGTATTTTATTAATGTAAATAACCCTATGGGAATTGATTGTATTTACTGTTTTAACTAAAGTTTCTAGAATGTCAAAAACAAAGGCAATGCCATGCCATCAGAACTTTGTATAATAGCTATGTATAAGAGCACAAGAAAGTTGTTTACGATTAAGTGTGTGAGAAAGTTGTTTGTAAGCTCTGCGCATGAACACCTTCAAAGCTAGTATTAAAGAGGTCTGCTAGTTTCAGAGAAATTTCCACTGCCCGACAAGACAATGAAAATAAAAAAAGAATGGGCTGGCCTTAACAAAAGGATCAAGGGGAACTGCCGATTTCTTCGGGGTTTAAAACCCTTGGTGCAAGGTCCCAAGATGGCGAAAATAAAAGAGGACTGAGCTGAACATTGTGGGACAGTCTCCGGCAGAGAACTAGTGGCAAGTTTTCAGCAGAGAACTAGAGGTAGTCGAGAAGAGGCAAGGTCCAGTTGCTGACAGAAGGAGAGGCTAGGCGCTGTTACGAAGAGAGTCAGAGGCAGTCGGCGGAGAACCAAGAATCATACTGACCCACAGAAACAGACCTTACGGCAAACCCATGCCAGAGAAAAAAATTGGGAAGTCAACCAAATTCAAAAGCCACAGAACGATCTTCAAGCCTGTATGCTGAAACTTCTTGCCTGAGCTTTTGAGTACCGGGAAAACTGCAGTCCAAGAACCGGTAATACACTGATGAAACGCCCCCTGAAGCAAGGCCTGAGATGAAAGAAGAATCACAGAGTCTTTGATGCTGGACCTATGGAAGGTGGCATGACAAAGAGCCTCGGTAAGTGTGTCCAACCTCTAATGTACATTCTTTTTGTAATCTAGGAGATATGTCATAGATGGGCTGATAAGAAATAGTAATAAGAAATATCTATAAGAGAGTCCTCTGATTTGTTGTTAACTGGAATATAAATTGGTAAGATAACTTTCCATAACTAGCTAATCTGCAGAGTCCTCTGAGTTGTTGTTAACTAGAATATAAATTGTAAGATAACTTGCCATAGCTAGTTAATCTCTTTATGAGATTAACTAGCTATGGCAAGTTTAGTCATTTAATATTGAAAAGAGAAAGTTTGTTTCTTTATACCAAAAGGATAGGTAGAGAGAGAAGAGTAACCTCCTTATCACTTATTTAATGTACTTTATTTTAAATGTAAATAAATGTGTTTTAATTATATGTCTATAGAGTGCCACCTAATTGTTTATTTTACAATGCACTGTTCCTAAAAAAATTTCGGACTTGTGAGCAGTAAACCAAGTGAGATAGCCGAAGCGTATAGTTAAGTGCAAAATAGACCAGGACTGTTTGTGTAAAGTTTTACTGAAGGAATTTGTGTTAGAGAAAGAGAGAGAGAAATCAACCGGCCATATTACTGAGTTTTATGCCAATTAAAAGATATTAGTGCAGAGTCTCAATAAAATAATTTTTCTAGTATCCGTAGGCATAAGACTCGTAGTGCAAAAGGTAGATAAACATAGCATGCAATAGTATAAGCAAGAAAGGTTATGAGAGAGAAAGTTGCGCACTGCTAATTAGAATAACGGTATTTCAAAAGGCGCAGTAACCAAGAAGGCTTTATAAATAGCAAGAAATAGTAGCACACAGATTATAGTTCCATTATCTCTCTCTCAGATAAGAAGACAATGTTTTATTTTCTGAGATCCCACAGGGGTTTCTGGTCATCTTTAATTTAAAGGAGAATGATAATGTAAACAAACCAAGGTAATTTAAAGACGGGTGCCATTCATTTTTGCATTCAATAAATTAGTAATACATGATCAATTTTCACCATGAATCTACTTTAGGAATAACTTTTGATGCTAATTGCAAAGTTAAAGTCTTTTGATAATAATTTCACAATCTGAGAAAGTGACATTTTTATTTTGATATGAATATATTAATGCCAGTGTTCCCTAGGGCTCTGTTATTTCACCTATCCTCTTCCTGATTTATATAAATGACCTGCTCTCATTCACCATAAACCCTATTCATAGTTTTGCCGATGACAGCACACTCCACTCATCCTACTCATATGACAGGCCTTGCAGTGCTTGCTCAAACATCTCATGCTTCAAGATCATCTATAATAAGTGCCCTGAACACTGATCTTCACACAATCTGTGGGGTAAAAGCAATCTAGTCAACTTCAATGCTTCCAAAATGCAGTTTTGTTTGTTTTCCAATAAAAAAAGACCTCAGGTTTTCTCCACTTACTTTTGATAATGCTTCTTGATATACAGGAAGGAGTGTGCCAGATTTGGTCAAAGGCTTTGGAGATATCAAGAGGAATCCTTTATGATTTGTTAATTAAAAAAAAAGATGAGCCTTATAAACTCAAGGAGCTATACAAACTCATCCAGAGCAGGCTTTTACAATCATCTGTCCAAGGATTGGTGATATAGATAAGCAGATCGCCTGTTGAACAACAGTAGTGGAATCCCTACTGGATAAAGTTTATCAGGTGAGATCCTTTAAGGCAGTGCAGAAGATGAGTGTTAATGGTTTTGGAGAGTATTGAGATGTGAGAAACTAGATGATAGTTGAATGAGTCTTCACCTTTCATGAATTGTACATACACTGATTTCATGGCTGTTTTGGGTAGATGCCAATGGATTAAGAGATCATGAAAACCACAAAACAGGAGATTCTTTGTATCTAATTTGAATAAGATTCCTCTACTCTCTTTCTGAACAAAAGTCAAAGGGACAGTGTGGGAATGGTTGGGGAACATTTACCAAGATCAATTATGTACACATTTGAGGAAAAAGCCTGAAACCAGGGGATTGTTGCTTTTTCTGTGGGCGATGTGATAGAATAATTCAGGCATAACAGGGATGGGAGAAATGTTCAAGAGAAATTGTGATCAACTGATATGGCAAGAGAACGCAAGGCATAACTACTATTTGGACAAGATGGATGCAAGTTTCCTGCTTTGGGATATTTCAAATCGGTTTTGGATGTATTGATAGTTTTCTTGCAGCTATTTCAGGTTTGTATGCTGTTAAAGGAGAAAGAGATTGGGATGAAAGCCAGTTACAATATGCCCAGTTCTTTTCTTGTACAGCCGTGGTACACCTTTTGGAGAACCAAAACTTAAAAAGGGGATGAGACTTGTAGAGTCAAACTGGGCATAAATGTTTACATACCAATAAGGATTACTTCAATGTTTGGGTTGGAAGGCCAAAATTAATAATCCAAGGGAATGAGGCTAAGCAGGTGGAGAAGAGAATAGATTACTGCATTGTGGTTTGAATTGCCTAGAGGACAAACTACATCCACAATACCTAGAGGTTACTAGTAAACAAGATATCTAGAGTGTTTGGAAAGTGACTGGAGTTGTCTGATACTCTGGTAGTCACGTGGACAATGTGTAAGATCTCTTGTGACAGCAAATATCTCAGCATCTTCTACTTGCTTGATCTCTGCAGCTGGAGGAAAAAAGCCAGTTGGTGTTGTGAACATCAAAATCTCAGAGGAAGGTGACTTCACTGTTAGGAAAGTTGGACTAAAGAACATCAACATTTAATGAAAAGAAGTTGAAAAGTTCAGAAGGGTTGGTGGCATTAAAAGAGTGATAGAGACAGCTAATGAATTTGATAAACAGAGCTGAGATTTTTAGCTAAACAAGATCAAAATCATGGGATTCTAAGTTACTTTCTGACATACTGTGTAACTGGAAAAGTTGAAATGAGTAGTACGTGAGGAGTTAAAACGTTAGTTTGTCAGCAAAAAGCAGGTAAGATTTTACAGACTGGAGATGAAAATGTACATTACTCAGGTTGGAAGAGAGAGAGAGAGAGAGAGAGAGAGAGAGAGAGAGGGATCATACACACTCCCTATTTGTATTCTGGTTTCCATGACAGCAATCAGTAGCAGCATTTGATTTCTGCAATAGAATTTTTTTAATCAACTTCTTACACTTAGCCACCACTATGGCTTTTTTCATGGGATCTATGATCTTGAACCTGCTGAGCAAAGATAAGATCCATGATATGAAAGAAGTGCTTTCAAACTTTTATGCAGCCTCTATTAATTCCGAATTGCTCATCAGTGTTGCACTGGTGACTTCTATCAAGGCATAGGAAGGAACTTGAGTCTACTGTGTGTGTGTATGCACAATTTAAAATATACAATTTACAATTTCAAAATTGTAAATTAAAAAAAAAAAAAAAATACACACACATATATATACACAGGTAACCCTTGATTAACGTGGTTAATTAATCTCTCGATGTCACCGCGTTAATCAAATCTAATAATCAATGGTAAAAAGTACAATTCATCCCTGATTGATTACTGTACTAATAGTTCGTTTTATATGGTACTCTTTTAGGAAAGATAAAAAATGAATGCAAAGTAAATGTTTAATAAATACTTGTACCTATATTAGTTATTGCAATTTTTTTTAATCAAAAGAAGTTATAAAGAGTCGTTTGAACAGTTTTAGTTTTTTTTTATCGGCATAAATTCTACGATAACAAGCAAAATGACTCTCCAGACCTTGGCAAACAAGCATTCTTCGATTAACATCTGGATCCATATCCATTACTTGCTGCTTAAGCGATTCTAAACTGCGAAATATTCCATCCAGTTCTTTGACTGTTATTTCTTTTGGAACCTCATCTTCACATTCCATTTGTTCGTTGTCTTCATATGTGCATTGTTCAATTTCAAGAAGATCGTTGTCACTGAAATCTTTTGAATCTGAATCCAATAATTCTTTAACATCTTCTGCATCAACACCATCAAAACTGAGGTCTTCACCAATTGCAACTATTTCTTTGACCATGTTGTTCACAGGATTTTGAAAACAACCCAAGTCATTAGCGCATTCTGGCAGAAGGTTTTTCCAAACAGCTTTCATGCAACTAGAAGACACTTGCTCCCATGAGTCGCGAATGTTCTCAATTGCATGTTTAATGTTAAATTTTTTTTTTAAATTCATGGAGCGTAATCGCATTTTCTCCCGTTGTTGTTTCTACTGTCTTTGAGAATGTCTTTTTAAGAAAATAGACTTTGAAAATTGCAATGATGCCCATGTCCATGAGTTGTAGCAATGATGTCGTATTTGGTGGGAAAAATAAAACTTTCACATTCTCACACAGATCATTAAAAGAATTTGGATGACCAGGTGCATTGTCTAAAAGCAAAAGAGCTTTGAAAGCTAATTTATTTCTCTTGCAATAAGTTTGAATTGCTGGGCAAAAATAAGACTTAAATCAAATTTCGAATATAATTTGGTTAACCCAAGCCTTCTGATTCGCCCACCAAATTACAGGTAAAGAGTTCTTGTTACACCCTTTTAAAGCCGTTGGGTTCTGAGTTCGATAGACAAGCAGCAGCTTCAATTTAAAATCTCCATTAGCATTCCCTCCAAGCATAACAGTTAAGCGATCTTTTGATACTTTATAGCCATGCTGCGCTGCTTCTTTTTTTGATATAAAAGTTCTAGATGGCATTTTTTTCCAATAGAGTCCAGTTTCATCTACATTGAAAATTTGGCAGTAATCGTAATCATTTTCAATAATTTTCTGCAGCTCAGCAGGAAATGTGGATGCAGCATCTTCATTGGCACTTGCAGCTTCACCTGTTATTTTCACATTCTTTAGTCCAGCTCTAGATTTAAAATTTTCAAGCCCGCTTTTGCTAGCTACGAATTTTGAATTGTCTTCTTTATATTTAGTCTCTTTAAATCTTGAAAACAGGCTTAGAGCTTTGGCCGTGATATTATAGGATTGGAATTCTCATCGAATTGGAATTCTCTTTTGATGGCAGTCTTCCAGCCAAATAATCAACAGATCTCCCATTTCAACCATTATAGCGCTCCGGTTACGCGTGCATTGCATACTTGCAGATGTAGATGCCACTTTACCTTGCTTGCAATGCTCATCAGCTTTGGATAAAATAGTGCTTATTGTAGACTCGTTAAAACCAAATTCGCATGCGATCTTACTTTTACTTTCACCACGTTTAAATCTTTTAATTATATCAAGTTTTGTATCTCTGGTAATTAGATATAAAACTTGACATAATTAAAATACAAAACTTACCTTCCTCTTCTTTTTTTCACTTAATGACCTGGTTGTGGGATTGCTCTTATTCTTCGACATGATCAATGGGCTGTAAAATTTACGAAGCAGGTAATTTGTAAATACATACAACAGAACAACTGTAGCTTGTAATGCACCCACTCTTAATGCTAGCAGCAAAGTAACTGGCTGGCACTCAGCCCCGTGGCATGATTTTCTCGGAATTTTCATAGCCTCGTGGCATGATTTTCACCCGTTGTTGTTTCAACTGCCTTTGAGAATGTCTTTTTAAGAAAATAGGCTTTGAAAGTTGCAATGACTCCCATGTCCATAGGTTGTAACAATGATGTTGTATTTGTGGGAAAAATAAAACTTTCACATTCTCACACAGATCATTAAGAGAATTTGGATGACGAAGCTGCTAGCCTCGTGGCGTGAGCATGATTTTGCATGGTAAATTTAAAGGTGCGTTAATCAAAACTCTTGCCACGTATATTAAGAAGTTAAGAAGTGCTTGCATGAAGCAATGGCTGACTGTATACCTAGAGTCCGAATAATAAATCAAGTAGGGGTTAAATGGATGAATAACACCATTAAGCTTGAGTTGCAAAAAAAGAAACAACTATGGAGGGAGTTTAAGGAGAAGGGTGACCGGCAGGCACATGAACGGTATAAAGCGCAGGCCAGAAGGGTGACGAGTGTGGTAAGAAAAGCAAAAAAGGATTACGAAAGAACATTGGCCATGCAGACTAAAGAGAATCCTAAACAGTTTTTTAGATATGTAGCAAGTAAAAGGAAAAATGTACATGGCAGATTGATTTTAAAGAATGCCGATGGTAGGGAGGTAACTGAATCAGTTGAGATAGTTGAGTTACTGAGTGAGCACTTTGCAAAAGTATATCATCCAGGTGGTGACATTGCAGAAACGAATAAACCAGTAGATTATACGGGAATTGTGGTTAATGAAGTGGAGGTGAGTAGTCTATTGCATAACCTCAATGTCAATACATCTGTGGGATTGGATGGTCGTGTTGTACGAGAAGCAGCTAAAGAATTGTCAGTACCCTTGACCATTTTGTTTAATTTGTGTCCCGAGCGGGTGGAAAGAGGGGAAAATAGTTCCACTGTATAAAGGTGGTTCCAAGACTGCTGTTGTAAATTACCGATTAGCATATCAGGAATCAATGTCAAGGTCTTAGAGAAATTAGTCAAGAAAAGAATACAGGATTGGATAGATGAAAATGGGATATTGTATGGGGGACAACATGGTTTTGTGAAGGGTACATCATGCCTCAGTAACTTGCTCACGTTTTATAACACAGTGACGGCTGAACTGGATAGGGGTAATGGGTTTACAGTGATACTACTGGACCTTGCCAAGGCCTTTGATAGGATACCACATGGAACCCTAATCAGTAAACTGGAGCAGATGGGGATAGATATAGGGTTGGTGAGATGGATAAGAGGGTGGTTGAAGGAGATATCAAAGAGTGGTTTATTCAGGAGTGGAGTCTAAAAGACGTCTTGTGACTAGTGGAGTGCCACAGGGCTCTGTTCTTGGACCACTGCTTTTCAATTTGTTCATCAATGATATTGGAAAGGATCTGAGAGGAAGTGTTCACTTGTTTGCTGATGATGCAAAGTTGGGTAGAGCAATTGTGAGTGCACAGGATGTCAAAATTTTACAGGATGATTTGGATAGTTTGGAGGACTAGGCTAGGAAAAATGGATGTCAATTTAATGTGGCAAAGTGTAAGGTTATGCACTTTGGGGTGAAAAGAATAGCAGCAGTATATCGCATTGGTGGAACCATACTCCAGGAGATTGATGAGGCCAGGGATTTGGGAGTGTTGGTGGATAGGGAGTTGAAGTTTAGGGGGCACATTGCAAAAGTAACTAAAACAGCTCACCAAATCACTTGGCTTCTGAAAAATACTTTAACATGCAGAGACGAACAAGTTGTTGTTCCTCTGTATCGAGCCTTGATAAGACCCCATCTGGACTTCTGTGCCCAGCTATGGGCACCAGGGTTTCTTCGTGATGGGGAGGAAGTGGAGAGGGTCCAGAGACGAGTGACCAAGATGATAGCAGGTCTGTGGAATGAACCTTATGAGAATAGGTTGAAGATTTGTGGGTTGCAGAAATTGGACGATAGGCGAAGGAGGGGTGATATGATTGAGACATTCAAATTACTGAAGGGTTTTTATAAGATTGATCCAGAAGATATTTTTGAAAATATGACTGGTGGTGGGAGGACTAGGGGCCATGCACGGAAGCTGGGCAAGAGCGTGGTTGACAAGAGTGTTAGAGCTAGGTTCTTTACTTGGAGAGTGGTAAATGAGTGGAATAAGCTTCTAGAGTCTGTTGTGGGTGCTACGACCGTGAATGAGTTCAAGGCAAGGTATGATAGATACTGTGTGAATGTTGAATAGTTGTTCTTGACATGATGTTAGGGCCTCCCCCGATGAGTCTGTCGACTCCTTGGAGTTTCCCGGAACAATAATAATAATAATAATAATAATAATATCAAGGGATTGCTGCAATAATCAAATCCGCATTAAGCAAGGGATACCTATATATCATCATCATCATAATCAGCCATTGTCAATCCACTGCTGGATGAAGACCTTTCTAAGATTACTCCAAAACTGTCTGTTCATGGCTCTCCTTTCCCACGTCACGCCTGCAAATCTGATGATATCATCAATCCACCGTGATTTAGGTCGGCATTGTGGTTGTTTTTCCTCTTGTGGAATCCAATCCAGTACTTATTTTGTCCATCGCTGATCTTGTCTTCGAGCAATATGCCCAGCCCATTGCCACTTCAGATGCTTCACTCTTCCTATGACATCAGAGAAGTTGGTTTGATTTCTTATCCACATTATATATATCCCCAGCCTGGTTAGCCAAGTGGTATATATATCGAATCCTGCTGTGGTCATGAATGTTTGTGATCGTCTTTAGGTGGAAGATGAATGTCATTGCCAGGTGTAAGACCACCACCCCACTTATTGGAGGCCTGAAAAAGTTTTGTGTTTGGTCTCTAGAGCAGGGTTTCCAGACTATGTAAAAATATAAATAAAAAATACAAAAAAATTTAAAAATTGATTTAAAAACCCTTAGCCCACAGTACAAATTATATACTACAGGTTTACAAAATAACCTTTCACGGGTGGAAGCAACATAAAATATATAATTAATATTTTAAATATATTTTTGGGTCATAACATCAAAAAGTATGAAAAATTCTTGGTTCTTATATCATTAAATAAAATACAATTAATGATATCCTGTATACAGACTATATACCTGACTATATGCAGATAGTCAGCTAGCCTGAATAAAGTGATGGGTAAAAAGATAACAGAATGTTTAAATATTTATGAAGCTTACCATTTCTGAGATATCATATATAGTACGTTCAAAATGGGATACAAGTGGTTTAGATGATAATGCAGAATGTGGAGTAATTTCTTTATGAGAACTTTGCAATTCATTTTGCTAGAAGAAATAATAACATATAAAATAAAATTTGACAAAATACTAAGTTCAGACTTAAATGCATATATTTATTAAAACAAAAATGTAAATACAATGTCTTAACTACAAAAATATCAGGAGTAAGCTGCATGTCAGAAAACATAACAATTCAGCAGAATGGGAAACTTTTTGAATATCAAATACCAATGTTGAAAATTAGATTAGCACATGTAATTTGCATCTAGAGATGAAAAGCATTGCTGGATCTATTTCATAAAACATACACAACTCACACAAGCACTAAGGAGAGCTTGTTTCTATGGGTGATATTTTATCCAATGTTTTGAAGTTTACTTTTATGATTTCAGAATGTTGAAAGAAGCAAGAGTAAGAAAAATAAAGATTTAGCTTTAACTATGTACAAAATGAGAGCATATTTTATCACGTTTGGAGCCACCAATTCCCAACTTTTGATTAACTGTACTAAGGTGATATTTTTGTGAATCTAAGTTTAGCAGCATTCTCTTAAAATGAGAAATTTTACTACTCACTCACAAGAGAATGGAATGCAAATTTGGAGGTTTTCTTGTCTCTCACACCATCCTTTTAATCACAATAGGGATCTCAGTTCGAGTTTAATTACAGGAAGTGCTACTACCAGTCAAAAAATGAGATGCTACAATGACTTATCAGTATGAGTAGAAATAAAAATGTATTACTGACAGAAACTAATATCTAGAAGAAAGATACACAATGTTATTTGTAAGGGAAGGGGCAAATATATGAACCAGTAAGTCTAAGTTAAAAAAAAAAAAAAAGGATTGTTTCAAAATCATCAATATAATTTTCTCTTAAAGGGAGTGTACAGAATACTATGAAAGTCCTACATAATTAAGTTTATGTTATTACCAGCTGCCTATTAACAATTTTCTTTCGAATTAATATATTCTTAGGTCATCAATATGTCAACACTTACATTTCAAACATTTGAAGGCACTTCTAATTGCATTAACACACTTAAATCTTAGTCTTCCTCTGGATCTTTTTCCAGTTATCCTGGCATCAAACACCTGGGATCACTGACCTTTCCTCTCTCATTCTGTTTAAGTGACTGTACTAACTTCAATATGAAGTTAATTTCTATCTTCCTTTTTAATATGATTCTGTCAATGATGACAGCTGTTTACACACTGCTAATTCTATTCAGAACTAACATCTGTATTTTTTTCCCATCCTACATTTTGATCCATAAATGAAAGCTGGTTTACTATTCAGTGCAGATGATTTTCACAGTTTATCACTTTACTGCTGATGTTCATGCCAGTTTGTTATAGAATTTATCCAATTTAAATAAAGATAACTGTACTGGATTTATCAAAGAGTATATAACATATCTACATAAAGTAAAGAGATAAGTTGAATACCACTTCCCTTCATAACATATAACAATATGTTATAACATAACAACAGAGATGAATAACAATAGAAATGAATAAGAAGGGGATAGTAGGGACTAATATAACTCATTTTCTGTACATTCAATTTTAAGTGGAGACTTGGGTAACGGCTTCCATGCATGGCCCCTAGTCCTCCCACCACCAGTCATATTTTCAAAAATATCTTCTGGATCAATCTTATAAAAATCCTTCAGTAATTTGAATGTCTCAATCATATCACCCCTCCTTCGCCTCTCGTCCAATTTCTGCAACCCACAAATCCTCAACCTATTCTCATAAGGTTCATTCCACAGACATGCTATCATCTTGGTCATTCGTCTCTGGACCCTCTCCACTTCCTCCCCATCACGAAGAAACCCTGGTGCCCATAAGTGGGCACAGTAGTCCAGATGGGGTCTTATCAAGGCTCGATACAGAGGAACAACAACTTGTTTGTCTCTGCATGTTAAAGTGTTTTTCAGAAGCCAAGTGATTTGGTGAGCTGTTTTAGTCACGTTTGCAATGTGCCCCCTAAACTTCAACTCCCTATCCACCAACACTCCCAAATCCCTGGCCTCATCAATCTCCTGGAGTACGGTTCCACCAATGCGATATACTGCTGCTATTCTTTTCACCCCAAAGTGCATAACCTTACACTTTGCCACATTAAATTGACATCCATTTTTCCTAGCCTAGTCCTCCAAACTATTAAAATCATCCTGTAAAATTTTGACATCCTGTGCACTCACAATTGCTCTACACAACTTTGCATCATCAGCAAACAAGTGAACACTTCCTCTCAAATCCTTTCCAATATCATTGATGAACAAATTGAAAAGCAGTGGTCCAAGAACAGAGCCATGCGGCACTCCACTAGTCACAAGACGTCTTTTAGACTCCACTCCTGAATAAACCACTCTCTGGTATCTCTCCTTCAACCACCCTCCTATCCATCTCACCAACCCTATATCTATCCCCATCTGCTCCAGTTTACTGATTAGGGTTATATGTGGTATCCTATCAAAGGCCTTGGCAAGGTCCAGTAGTATCACTGTAAACCCATTACCACTATCCAGTTCAGCCGTCACTGTGTTATAAAACGTGAGCAAGTTACTGAGGCATGATCTACCCTTCACAAAACCATGTTGTCCCCCATACAATATCCCATTTTCATCTATCCAATCCTGTATTCTTTTCTTGACTAATTTCTCTAAGACCTTGACAATGATTCCTGATATGCTAATCGGTCGGTAATTTACAACAGCAGTCTTGGAACCACCTTTATGCAGTGGAACTATTTTCCCCTCTTTCCACCAGCTCGGGACTAACCCAGACCCGAGACTCAAATTAAACAAAATGGTCAAAGGTACTGACAATTCTTTAGCTGCTTCTCGTACAACACGAGCTGGTATACCATCCAATCCCACAGATGTATTGACATTGAGGTTATGCAATAGACTACTCACCTCCACTTCATTCACCACAATTCCCGTATAATCTACTGGTTTATTCGTTTCTGCAATGTCACCACCTGGATAATATATTCTTGCAAAGTGCTCACTAAGTAACTCAACTATATCAACTGATTCAGTTACCTCCCTACCATCGGCATTCTTTAAAATCATTTTGCCATGAACATTTTTCCTTTTACTTGCTACATATCTAAAAAACTGTTTAGGATTCTCTTTAGCCTGCATGGCCAATGTTCTTTCGTAATCCTTTTTTGCTTTTCTTACCACACTCGTTACCCTTCTGGCCTGCGCTTTATACTGTTCATGTGCCTGCCGGTCACCTTTCTCCTTAAATTCCCTCCATAGTTGTTTCTTTTTTTGCAGCTCAAGCTTAATGGTGTTATTCATCCATTTAACCCCTACTTGATTTATTATTCGGACTCTAGGTATACAGTCAGCCATTGCTTCATGCAAGAACTTCTTAACTACCTCCCATGCACTATCAACTTCTAGTCCTTGCAGTTGTACATGCCATGGCACTGAACCAATCAAACTCCTAAGCTTGTCATACTTTCCAGCCCGATAATTCCACATGTGCCCTTTCTTAATTGAAAATTCTACACCTTTAGCCACCTCCCAAGTCAAGACCCTATGATCACCTCACCAATTGGTGGCAATATGGTCATATTTGTTACAGCCAAATCCTCAGATGTAATTACTAGGTCAAGCACTCTCTGACCCCTAGTATTTTCCATTACATGCTGTCGCAGATAGTTATCCCTTAATAACCGCATAAAACCAATTCCTCCTCCCGTGTGTCCTCTCCTCACTCCAATCAATGCGACCATAGTTGAAATCTCCCATAATAATCACCCTCCTTCCACTCATTTCTTCTATTTGCTTGTGCATACTGTCACCACCATCTTTTCCATCACCTGGTCTATAGCAGCACCCAATTGTATATTTAGTTCTGCTAGCCACAATCTCACACCAAATGGCCTCAAATGTGCTCTTTTCTCTATCCTGCAATTCAACTTCTATTCTCGTTGGCTGTAGCTCATCAGCTATCATCAACAATACTCCTCCCCCCATTTTATTCTCTCTGTCATTCCTGAACACACTATACCCATCACATTCAATCCCATTGGCTATCATCTACAGTCAGCCATGTCTCACTAATACCAATAACCTGTGTTCTGGAAGTGCCAACCATGGCCAAAAACTCTTCCTTCTTGTTCCTAATACTCCTAGTATTAGTGTACATGAATTTAAGACCCTCATTAGCCCCAACCCTACCTTGATGCCTTATATTAACTATCCCACTCTGATTTGTTGTCCTTATTTGCTCTGGCATATTATATTCATTCTTACATTCAACTGCCTCCCTGAATTGGCACATCCACTACATTCAGCAACACTTTCTCAAGTCTTCTTACACCGCCATTCAAATGCAAGCCATCCATCTTCTACAGATCCTTTTGCCCATCAAACTCACTCCACATGTCCAAAAATTCCACACCACTCGTCATACATAACCCACGCATAAAGTCATTCACAATTATGGCCCTCCTTTTAAACATTTCACTGTCATACCGTGGCAAAAGACTAATCATTCTCTCTCACTCTTTTCTTTTGCTACTTCAAAAGACTTATCGAGGGAGGGCATCTACTCTACAATCTCAATACTCCACAACCTTAATCATCTAACACCAATGCCATCTACCGCCGACTGCCACCACTAGTGCTATCACTGACAATCACAAACATCCATGCCCATGGCGTGATTTGAACCCGTGGCCTTTTGGCTGGAATGCGGATACGCTAATCACTCGGCCAACCAGCCCGGCAATATAGACACCTTATTCTAATCATCCAGAATTTCATCTTCTGAATTATGCAACACAGCCACTGTAAAACTATTACACCTCTGAAGTGTAAAATTGAATATTGTATATTTCAGCATTATTTCACATTTTTGATTTTCTGAGAGGCCTTTCTACATCCAGTACTGAAGTGTACATTCTTCCTGGATATTTTCTAATATTTCTGACACTTCATATCTCATATAATAATTTTTCAACTAATTACTAGATACAACAAGAATATGTTGAAAGTTTATTTTTCACTTGGTTAGAGTATATAATAAATTTAGTTTAATCCTTTATCCAAGTGTGAGCAAACAAAGTTTGCGCCTGAAAGTATCTTCAGGACTGGGGTAAGGTGGTACAACACCAGGGCAACTCGTTGCAAAGGTGTGGTGGAGCAAGCTACCAACACTCCTGTCTCAGTATCTCCTATAATGCAAAACATATCTCCTTGCGGATATGTCTCATGTTATGCATTAAGGGAAGGGCCACTACCCAAGTGTTGGTAGCTTGCTCCACCCCACCTTTGCAACAAGTTTCCCTGGTGTTGTACCACCTTACCCCAGTCCTGAAGATACTTTCAGGTGCAAACTTTGTTTGCTCACACTTGGATAAAGGATTAAACTAAATTTATTATATACAACAGGAATAATCTTATCTTAATTTACCTTTACCATCTTCATTTCCTTTTATAGGTCTCTAAAATTTCTAATTCTTTGCAATAGCCTCTAGAATATTTTATTTCCTTATATTCTTCCTAAGTCTTCCCAAGACTAACTTTCCTACATTTCCACTGTAGTCTCTATGGCCAAATGCTGCTTTACTTGCCAGAAACTTTTCAGTATGATTTTGTTTCTGGGACTGCCTTTTCTTGAACACGGATCTCTGATTTTTCTATCCTTGCAGATAACACCTGCAATCAACATTTTGATTTAGAGACCAAAATATCATTGGGTCGTTAATATCGGGTTCTTATTTTCAAACTCGTTAATTTTTTTTCTCAAATAATGTTTGATTCATGCCTGAAATTGCTCAACATCAATTTTTATTTACATCTTCATCAAATTCCTGACATGTACCCTTAAGGGGTGTACAGGATATGATAGTACTACATGAAAAAATTACATCATTACTAACTCCTATCTACAATTTTCCTCCAAACCAGGCTGTTACTTTTCAAGACTCCAACATTATCAGATCTTATATTTCTATCGTCTAAGGCATTTTGTACTGTATCAATCCACCTTTATCTTGGTGTTCCTCTGGGTCGTTTTTCTGCCAACCTAGCAGAGAACACTTGTTTTGCTAATCTTTTCTATCCCATTCTATTTAAGTGACCATACCACCAGAGATTTGCTCTGCTAACGCATTCCTGGATGCTGACAATATCAAGTTCTTTCCTAATATCCTCGTTTTTAATATGATATTGCCATTGATGCCATCTGTTCACGCCTCTAACTTTCTCAGGACTCTCATATCTGCGGTCTCTAGTCTTTGGTCAAGTGTTTTTACTTCTTACCCAGCTCTCAAATCAATAATTTCAAACTGGTTTGAACACTGTCTTGTATACAGCTAATTTAGTGTTCCGACTAATTTCTCTTTTCTATCCCATTCTATTTAAGTGACCATACCACCGGAGATTTGCTCTGCTAACGCATTCCTGGATACTGACAATATCAAGTTCTTTCCTAATATCCTCGTTTTTAATATGATATTGCCATTGATGCCATCTGTTCACGCCTCTAACTTTCTCAGGACTCTCATATCTGCGGTCTCTAGTCTTTGGTCAAGTGTTTTTACTTCTTACCCAGCTCTCAAATCAATAATTTCAAACTGGTTTGAACACTGTCTTGTATACAGCTAATTTAGTGTTCCGACTAATTTCTCTCTTATTCCATATGAATTTATTCAATTGACTTCCCACCATACCAGCTTTGCTGATTCTGTTGTCTATTTCTATACTGAATTTACCATCTTCACTAAAAATCGTGCCTAAGTAGCTGAAATGTTTTACTTGTTCCACAGGTTCTCCATTCACAACACAGTTGACATTTTCAATGATTCTGCCTATTTTCATTGTTTTTGTCTTTTTATTACTGACCTTCATACCATATCTATTACAACAGTTATTCAGAGAATCTTGCAGACTTGTAGCGGATTTATTTAGAAGTATAATATCATCCGCATAAAGCAAAGAGCTGACATTAACATCTCCAATTTTGATATCATGTTTAATACCACTTTCCTTCATAATGTGATCCATATAGATAATTATAGATAACATATAGATAACATTAAACCATCTTCCTGTACTTCCTTCAATTCTAACTGCTGATTTACAACTCAAATAAAGACTAAGTATTGCTTGATATAATGCCCCATTGACACTATATAACTGCAGCATATTGAATAGCTTCTCTCTTGGCACCTTGTCATATGCCTTTTCCAAATCGACAAAACTTAAACACAGATCTTTGTTATATTTCCATGCTTTCTCAACTATTTGTCGTAAAGTGAAGATCTGATCCTGACAGCCCTCTATTTGCCTTGAATCTAGCTTGTTCTTCACCGAGCTTTTCTTCCACAATTCTTCTCAATCGTTTCTCAAGTATACTTGCATAGATCTTGCCAGGAACACTCAGTAGGGAAATACCTCTGTAATTCTAGCATTCAGTTTTATTTCCCTTTTTATATATGGGTACTATGAGAGCTCTACTCCAATCATCGGGAATTCGTCCCTCTATCGAGGGCTTTCTGAACTATGCAGTGCAGCCACTGTAAGACTTTTATACCACCATACTTCAGTATTTCTGGTCGAATATCATCTACTCCTGCTGCCTTTCCACATTTCAAGCCTTTGATTGCTTTTTCTAGTTCGAGTATGGATATGTATTCCTGACTGCATGCCTGGTCGGTGTTTTTTACCACTGTGCTGTCATCACTGCTTGTTTCATTTAGCAGTTTTTCAAAGTAATTACTCCATACTTCAAGGATATCTTTTTCTTCCATTTTCATGTCACCTTTATCATCTCTAACTCCTTTTACAGCACTCTTTCCTCCATTCCTAAGCTTTTTCAACAACCTTCAGAATATTTTGCCACCTTCTTGATATTTATTTTCTATATTCTTGCCAAAGTCCTCCCATGACTTTTGTTTAGCTAGTTTTACACAGTGTTCAACATTCTTGCATTTGTCTCTGTATTCTCTAAGAGCACAAGCTGACTTATTTGCCAGGAACTTTTGATATGCTTTCTTCTTTTCCTTCAGTGCCTCTTTAACTTCCTGTGTCCACCATGGAGTTCTAATTTTTCTATCCTTGCAGATAACTTCACCCCATGCCTCTCTAGCTGAGTCAATCAGGGCTTTCTTCAAGGCTTGCCACTGAATCTCCAAGGTTTGATTCCTGTTCTTAAACTCTTTCATTTTTCTTCAACAATCTTTGTGTATTTTAGTCTACAGTTCACATCTGATAGCTGCTCAACTTTTATTCGCTTTAAAACTTTCTTACATGTTATTCTTTTCAATATGAAATTCAATTTTATCCTGCTCAAGACTAAATAGTGATCACTTCCAATTTCAAATCCTCTATACACTCTGGTGTCCTGCACCAGGGAGAAAACATCACTATCAACAATAACATAGTCAATGAGACTTTTCTTATTCCTTGCCTCTTCTCTCCATGTGAATTTGTGCACATTTTTATATTGGAACATGGTGTTAGTAATAATCGGTCCATGTCCTGAGTAGAAATCCAACAGGTATTTGCCATTATTATTAGCTTTGCTCTTTCCTCCAAATTTTTCCAAAATATTTTTGTATGTCTGACAATCATTTCCTACTCTGCTATTTAGATCCCGCACAAGGACCAACTTTTACTTTTTCATTGTGTCAGTTGCTTTTTCTAAAGCATCAAAAAATTCCTCCACTTCTACCTTAGTAGAACCTTCTGTGGGACCATAGGCACAAATAAGTCTCATTGTCCAGTTCCCCCCATTCTCATATTTGCACACATTACTCTACTTGAGACTGCCTGCCATTCAAGAAGATTAATTAGCCTCGTATTTTGTGTTGAATACTATGGCTACTCCTTCTTTTCCTTGATTGTCATTGCCTGAATATAACATTTTGTATTTATTGCTCAGAAAGATCTCACCAGTTTTGGTCTTTTTTGTTTCAGTCACCCCTATTATGTTGATCTGGTACTTATCTAATTCCTCAGCTAGCTCCATTTCTTTGCCATTCAGGTTTCTTACGTTGATAGTACTGATCTTTAACTCTAGTGATGTTGAGTTGGGGTTTGTTTTCAGATTTATTCCAGTAGCTGACTTTTCGCTGTTCGCCCTGGTTCCCTGGTGAAAACAACGGGGGCCTTGTTTAACCAGGCAACGCCCCAGCCGGCATGAAATTTTGTCATGTTGTACCATCATTTTTTATTTTGGTTTAACCAATAAGAATACAATTTGGTCGGCTAAATCCCAAATTGCCAGCCCATCCTTGTTCGTTCAATATCCAAGTAGATATCCAACAGGGTGCACCACGAGAAGGTGAGGAATGGACATTAGGTCAGAAGCGCTTGTCGGTTCTCTGCATTCCTTTAAAGGCTATGTGGAGGTCTCCTCTCAGTTATACAGCTTTGACCCTTAGCACCCCATTTTTATTTATTATTTTAATGTGTGCATTTTACAAAATTGCATACAAAAGAATAAAATAAAAAGGATATTCATTATTTTTATTCTGTTCAAAATTGTATTACAACTGCTTCCTATTTGAAATCCCTGATATGCTTGTATTTTAAAGCAATATGGAGTTATCAATAGACCCTAACTTAAACAACAAGCCTTTTCTTATTTCTGTTTTCTCTCTTATATGAATTTATATATATCTTTATATTGGAACAGAGATTAGTCAATATCCTGAACAGAAGCAGATACCTACTATTGCTATTAATCGTAAGCTTCCCTCCCCCAATTTTCCAATAATATTTCTGTTACTTTCCATGCAAAGTATACATCTGAAGAAAGATTACATTGGAAAAGATACAGTTGGTCTGATCATTTAAATTACAAAATATGTCAAATGGATGATCTCCCTTCTCCTTTAGACTGTGTCCACTCCTGCATGATATATTCCACTCGTTGTTCTAAGTGACCTGCTCTAATTTGTTCCTAAGACAATACATACTACTGCTGAGTTAATTTTCGAGCTCTTCGAATCAATAAGCTATAGCCTTGTTTATACCATACCATGACCAGTCACCATTTATCTTTGTTTATGCTACAGTCTTCACATGAAATTTCTCTCTGAGAGAGAGACCCTCCCCATGGTATATTTTAGAATGTACAGTCCACAGGGCTTCCAATTTAGCATTACATCTAAAGAGCTGTTACTGTGGAAATATTTCTTCAAAAATGCAAGCAGCATAAACTAAACATATATGAAAGCGAACAGTAAATTTGTGATAAATGGTTCATTAATCAACCTAACTGATTTCTTCTGGAGTTCTTAAGAGGAATCACCCCAAATGTGAAAACAATCTTCAGTAGCTATTCAGAAGTAAAGTGACACCTTGAGCAAAAGAGTAAAGTTAATTTCTTACATGCTAAGGCAAACGATAACAACATATTTTAATATGTTCATGCAATGAAAGATTAAAGGTTACATATTATTCCAAGAGAAATCTTATTTTGTCAAGAGAGTTGGGATAAAGTTGAAAGTAAGTGCGAAAGAATTTTTTTGTGAGAAACAAGATTCAAATTGAGTTTAATTAGTAATGAAATTAACAAAGTTATCAGAACTCACTGAAAAATGATTTGGAGATCGGAATTAAGAACACAGAAGTTGATAATTTGGAAGATTTTGTTGATTTCTGCAGTACAAGGTTTGTCTAATGAGGAATACTGTAATGCATATCATTATCAACAAAACTAGATTAGATTCATTTAACTGGAAAAGGTCACAGATATAGAGAAGGAAGAAAGTAGGTTAAACGGAGTCATGTTGAATACCAGCATTGGTTTAAGACTATCAAATAAAGTTTGAGGATAAGGATCCACTATCGCATGTGATGTATAACTAGAAAGAAAGCTGGCAACTCAGCTACAGAAGTCAAATACAAATTAATCTATAAAGAACAATTACTTAAATTCCCCAAACATTTTTGTGTCATTTGTTCAAACAACAGGGGAACTTCTTTGTGTGTGTGTGAGAGAGAGAGAGAGAGAGAGAGAGAGACAAAGAAGAAGGTCTCCTGTTGAGAATGGTGAAATCCATATTGGTGATTTACAGTTAAGAAATGTCCATGTTGAGTGTTAATGTTTTTCTCCATTACTTCAGAAAGAAAAGAAGATGATAATATGATGGTTGAATACGAGCAAATTTCCAGGCTGTAAGACTGAAAACCAGTGAAAGGAGAATAAAATGGCAACACTGTCAATTCTGAGGCACAGATCTTCAGGAAATAGTAGAAATGCATTCAGGATGAGGAGCCTTTTTTGATATCCATTTAGTCAAGTCTTCTGATCTTTTGTGATAAAAAAAAATCATTTGAACATTGAATGCTGCATGTTTCTGGAATGGTAGAGGACATCAATGCAAGAATTGAAGAAAAAGCAAGAAGCCTTTTAAGTAAGTAAGCTAACCACAAGATTTGCTTTTACCATGTGCAATGGTGAAACACCACTGAAAAAAAAAAAAAAGAAAAGGGGGAGGGGGGGGGGGAGAAGTGGTGGATAAAACTGCAGCCAACACAGAAACAGATAGAAATATGTCTGCCATTTGGACATAATGTGCATTTCCTGTTTCTGGCCCTTTCAAAATCACTTTTGGAAGTGCTGATTAGATAATGATCAGAATTTAATAAAACAAAATGAGAAATAAACACTTTCATACAAGTAACAATTGTTTTAGTGATGTGTTCAGTGCAAATGTGTGGACAGATAATCCAATCAAGGTATAGAATATTGCAAGGACTGTTCTACTTAGTATTCTTATAATGCCAGATGATCATTTCTACTTTATGGCAAACAACAAACTGGAATTAGGGACAGAACACCTGTACAGTCTCAACAGAAATACTGTAAGAAAAAAAATAAAAAAACAATTATTAATTATATAAAGAGTCAAAGGCTTCAATTCGGTGCCATGAAATTAATTAAGTTAATTTTTAAAAAAATAAAAATAACAAACCCAATAAATAATCTACTACAGTTTTAAGCATTTTTAATTTCTAATGAATAAAGAAACAGTACTACAGTAAATACTTTGTAGCACTTGCAGATGTTCCTGCTAAAGATTATTTTTGCAGTATTGTCTCTGATGGTATGCAATGTGGATCCTTCAGGCCTGTTGCTCTTGCAACATCACATGATCTCTCATTTCCTTCAAAATGTTTTATTATTTCAAGCATATCCTCAGTACTTAAGGCTTTGCTTTTTTCACTCCTTCTCCTTACTTGGATTCTTAGGACCAGGATGCTTACTCATGTTTGTGATGCCATATTAAGAAAAGTACACAAACTCGAGAACAGCAGCATGGTATACACTTGTAGGGAAACACAATAACTAAATACTTAAGAAATTGACAGCGTACACCAGAAATATATATTAAATCAATTTTAATATATACTTTCCGATATTTCAGCAACGTCATGTTGCCATCTTCATAGGAACTTAAGATAAAGACACGTGCACGCAAGTACTACATAACAGCAAATGAGAAACGAAGCTACTGTTTTACTAAAGTCCTGGTGGTGCCCCCTGGCAGGCTATATTAGGTGTTCTTGGCCTTTGGGCTGAAGTTCTTCTGATATATGTTTCCCAAATTTCGGGCAGTCTCATGCATCCAAATTTGTTGAGGTTTGGCATGTTCCTAAGGGCTGAGGCTGATTCCATGAATCGTCTTTCATATTTGAACTTGCTGCGGTGTATTACTGTGGCTTTTTTCCACTTTATTCTGTGGCGAATATACAGAGCATGGTCTGCAAGCCCAGAGTGGCTGTACTGGTGAAATCTGATGTAGTTCTTGTGTTCTGAAATTCTGATATTTGCTGTCCTGCATGTTTGGCCAAAGTAGCACAATTTACAGCTGCAAGAGACCTGGTATATGCCAGGTAAGTCTTTAGTGGAGCGGATAAGGGATGCCAATTTTCTATATGGTCTGTAACAAGAGGTGAAGTCATGTTTTTTTAGGATTTTGTTGATTTTTTCTGAGGTGCCTCGGATGTACAGAATGGTGATGGATTTAGAGTAATTTTTTTTGTGAAGGTGTGTGTGTGTGTGGGTAGCCATTGGCTGGGAAAGTGTTAAGGATGTGATTTAGTTCAGTAGTTAGGGTTTGGTCATTTGAACAGATTAGTTTTGCCCTGTTGAATAGTGTCTTAATAACTCCATATTGTTGTAGGGGGAGGGAATTGTTGGTGAATGTATCTGCCTGTATGGGTGGGTTTTCTATAAACTGAGAAAACCAAGTTTCCATCAGGTTGGCAGGTGACTAGTGTGTCTAGGAAGGGGAGGCTATTGTTTTTCTCTTTTTCCAGGGTGAACTTGATTCTAGGGTGTTAGTTGTTTAAGCATGTTAAGATGGAGAGGAGTGTATCCGGCCATGTGGCCAAATAGCGAACACATCATCAACGTAGCAAAGCCATATGGTAGGTTTTTGTGGGGCAGAGTTTAAGGCTTTCTCTTCAAAAGTCTCCATAAAGGAGTTGGCCAAGGGTGGGGAAAGTGGTGAACCCATGGTTGTCCCCCCTCTATTTGTTTGTAGAATTTTTCCTGCCAAACGAAATAGCCTGAGTTCATTGTGAACTGAAATAGAGCTGAGATATTGGGAGGAAATTTAGCTTGGATTAGCTCTAAGGTTTCTTTGAGGGGGACATTTGTGAATAAGGAGGAGACATCAAAACTGACCATTATGTTGGAAGGTAAAGTTTTCTATACTGGCTTTGAAGTGGGCTGAGTTTTTTATGTGTGATGGTGTGTTGCCAGTATAGTGTGAGAGCGCTTTGGCTAAATATGTAGCTAGTTTGTAAGTGGGGGAATCAATGCCATCCACTATGGGACGAAATGGCACATTTTCTTTATGTATTTTTGGGAGCCCATATATATGGGAGGGTCTAGAGTTATATGGTTTTAGTCTGTTAGTAATCTCCACAGGCCAAGAAGTGACCTTCTTAAGGAGCATATGGAGTTTTCTAATTTGTGGGTTGGTGGGATTGTATTCAGTGGGGAGGTAAGTAGCTCGATCTAATAGTAAAGCCTTAAGCTTACCTGTGTAGTCATTATGATTGAGTACCACAGTGCCGTTTCCCTTATCCGCTTTGGTGATAACTATTTCTTTGATTTTCTTCAATTCCTGTAGAGACTTGTATTCACTAATGGATATGTTGGTTTTTGGTGGTTTTGCTTTTGTGAGAACACAGGCTACATCCAATCTAATATCGTTGGCGATGTGGTTTGGAAGGTGGCGAATCCCACGTTCAATCTGGATCATTAATTCCCTCGGCCGGTAATTTCCAAGGAGCAATGGCGAAGTTGTGACCAAATGACAGAGGGTTGAGTGCTTCAGGCTTGAAGATGACTGGAGAAAGGTTAACTACAGTGTTGGTTTGTAGTTTTGGTTCGGACATAGAGTTCTTTTTTAATTTATCAAACTTGTTGATATGTCAACTCTTTATTCGTTCGAATTCTTTATTTGCTGCAGTGCACGAGACGTCATGTAGAATTGTCCAAAGTTCGTGATTTAGCATATTTGAAACCTCATTCTCTAGAGCTAAAATAGCTCTGTTTACGTTGGCTAGGGATCTGTGCATAGCGTTAATTTGCTCCTGAAGTAAAGCCTGGCTCGCCCAGTTGTAGATACAGAGAGGTTTCTGTGAAACGAAACGGTGCTTAAATTTTACACAATTTGGGATTACCTGATTATCCCCGCAGCATTGATTCCCCTACTTACAAACTAGCTAAATATTTAGCCAAAGATTTAACAAAAATTTAGCCAGGATGGCATTGATTCTCCCACTTACAAACTAGCTAATTATTTAGCCAAAGCGCTCTCACACTATACTAGCAAAACACCATCACACACAAAAAACTCAGCTCACTTCAAGGCCAGTACCTTACACTCCAACATAATGGTCAGTTTTGACATCTCCTCCTTATTCACAAATGTCTCCCTCAAAGAAACCTTAGAGCTAATCCAAGCTAAATTTCCTCCCGATATCTCAGCCTATTTCATTTGGCAGGAAAAATTCTACAAACAGATAGAGGGGACAACTATGGGTTCACCACTTTCCCCACTCTTGGCCAACTTCTTTATGGAGACTTTTGAAGAGAAAGTCTTAAACTCCGCCCCACAAAAACCTACCATACGGCTTCACTACGTTGATGATGTGTTTGCTATTTGACAACACGGCCCGGATACACTCCTCTCCATCTTAACACGCTTAAACAACCAACACCCTAGAATCAAGTTCACCCTGGAAAAAGAGAAAAACAATAGCCCCCCCTCCTAGACACACTAGTCACCCGCCAACCTGATGGAACCTTGGTTTTCTCAGTTTATAGAAAACCCACCCATACAGGCAGATACATTCACCAACAATCCCCCACCCCCCTCACAACAATATGGAGTTATTAAGACACTATTCAACAGGGCAAAACTGATCTATTCAAATGACCAAGACCTAACTACTGAACTAAATCACATCCTTAACACTTTCTCAGCCAATGGCTACCCCCCCTAAAAAAAATACTAAAACCAGTTATCTACAACCCACCTCCCCCCCCTCTTTCACAAAAAAGATTACTCTAAATCCATCACTATTCCCTACATCCGAGGCACCTCAAAAAAAATCAACAAAATCCTAAAAAAACATGACTTCACCTCTTGTTACAGACCATATAGAAAATTGGCATCTCTTATCCGCTCCACTAAAGACCAATCACTTCCCCTAGACCTACCTGGCATATACCAGGTCCCTTGCAGCTGTAAATTGTCCTACTTTGGCCAAACAGGCAGGAAAGCAAATATCAGAATCTCAGAACACAAGGACTACATCCGATTTCACCAGTACAGCTACTCTTTGCTTGCAGACCATGTTCTGAATACTCGCCACAGAATAAGGTGGAAGAAAGCCAGAATAATATACTGCGGCAAGTTCAAATATGAAAGACGATTCATGGAATCAGCCTCAGCCCCTAGGAACATGCCAAACCTCAACAAATTTGGATGCATCAGACTGCCCCAAATTTGGGAAACATATATCAGAAGAACTTCAGCCCAAAGGCCAAGAACACCTAATATAACCAGGCAGGGGGCACCATCAGGACTTTAGGAAAATGGTAGCTTCCTCGCTTCGTTTCTCATTTGCTGTTATGTAGTACTTGCGTGCATGTGTCTTTATCTTAAGTTCCCGTGAAGATTTCGGCAATGTCACGTTGCCGAAATATCAGAAAGTATATATTAAAGTTGATTTAATTTATATTTCTAGTTTACGCTGTGAATTCCTTAAGTATTTAGTTATCATGTCTAACAGCGAATAAGCCTTTCTACAAGAATTATAGGGAAACACATGTGGGTATAATGCAGTAAAAGAGAGAGAGAGAGAGAGAGAGAGAAGTTGAGACATGCATGCTTCATGCATTCCTCTGCAGGTAACTATGTTCAGCCAGATGGCATTTTTTGAGTTCACCTGGTGCTACCAGGTAGCAAAACATAATCAACCTATGAAAAATCACATATGAGCTAATATGATTTTGCACTTGATTTTATTCCCCTATTTATCTGTTCCATGTGAACAAATTTACACAATAAAGACATTATAAAAACAACAGTAATATACTATTTTCACTTTCTCACTCATCACTCTCACTTCATCCAGCAGTCCTTTCATATCCCCCCCCCCCCACCACCATACCATATTTATCACCAGACAAATTATTTGATCCTAGTGTGGATTGCAGAAGTTGATTGATAGGAGAAAAAGAGGGGAAATATGATAGAAACATTTACGTTGTTTAAAGGATTTTATAGAATAGATGTAGGGGAAATGTTTCAGCACTTGGCTAGATGAAGTTAAATAAAGGTGTGGTCAGTAGGGCTGTGAGGACTAGATTTTTTGCTTGGAGAGTGGTGAATGAGTAGAATGGGTTGCCACAGTCAGTTGTGAGTGCTATGTCTGTTAATGGGTTCAAGGAGAGATATGATAGATTGTGTGGATAGAATGGGTCTCCCACAATAAGTCTTCAGACTCCATGGAGGTGTCTGTATAATAATTACATTTTTTTTCCTCTTTAATTTTAGTAAAACTATACGAGGAACATGAATTATCAATACACAACATCTTACTTAATTCAGTGCTTTTTTTTGTTTCTCCTTTTGCTGCTCACCCTTCATGCCCTCCAATGCCTCTCTAATCATTTTTCAAACCTTTTCCAATTCCCTTGCCATCTATTGTTTCAAAGTTAATTCATACTCCATATCCTTGTTAGTTTCTAAAATGTCATGAATATGTTCAATGGGGCAAGTCACTTTGTTAACAATTTCACTAGCATTCCTCTTTGTTGCTGCTATATTCTTGCAAGTCTGTGGTGTCATAAAATGACACTACTTGAACATTACAGTATTCCAACAAAATATAGGGAAATAGATTAAAAACTATAAATACACAATAATCAGCAGTAATATTGCTATTAAAAAAAAACTAATTCTAAGAAAATAACACAGTAAAACTGAAAGAAATCATTAATTTCAGAGGAGCATTAATTAAATACACCCATATTATGCTAAATATATAATGCACTGTAAATAATTTTAAACTAAATTGACAATAAATAGAGACCGAGGCAATTTATATCAAGTCATCCCAAAAGTAATGTTTTTTTATACTGTACTTGTTCAAACATGTCTCAGCTTGTCTAAACATGAATTTTAAAGCTTTATAAGTACTGCTAAGCTGAGGCAGCCTCATTCTAAGGAATTCCACCTTGCAAGAACATCATACATAAGTTATTATTTAACCCTTTATTACTATGAAGATCACTGAAAAGCCCATTATGCACATATCATGCTTTATGAGTTCAAAAAAGGCAACAATGCTGCTAACACTGTAAAAAAATATGCAAGTATATGGCAATAATGTTTTGAATGTGCCAGCAATGGTTCCAAAAATTTCGACAAGGAGACTTTAGCTTGAAAAACTCCCCTAGCTCTGGGCACTCTATCTCTCTTGATAATATATGCTGGAAGCCGCTATTGCAAGAAATGCCAATGCAGCTGTTGAAGATTTAGCAAAAGATCTTAATTCATTGTCATTGACCATCTATCGCCATTTGCAAGAACTTCGAATAGCGTCTAAGCTCGCCAAGTGGATTCCTCATGAACTGACAAACAACAATCAAAGAGAGCACGTCAACATCTGTACTGCTCTTCATTCTCGAGAGGTTCAATCTCAGTTTTTGAGTCGTAGTCACTGATGATGAAAAGTGGATACTTTACAAGAATGTTAAGCATCGAAGGCACAGTGGGTTCATTCAGGGGAACACGCTAAACCTCAGCCAAAACAAGACTTTCACCCTCAGAAGGTTTTGTTAAGCATTTGGTGGGATATGGCTGATATTATACACTTTGAACTCTTGCCACAAAACCAAACAATCACAGCTGAACAATTCGATTGACTGAATGAATGAAAAAACTGAAAGAAAAGAGGTGTTCTCTGGTCAATCAAAAGGGGGTGTTTTTCACCATAATAACGCACTTCCTCATAGTGCAAGAATCATCTGTACCAAGATTGAGGAACTCAGCTGGGACAATCTTCCACATCCTCTGTATTCTCCTGATCTTGCACCTTCAGATTACCACTTATTTCGAAGTTTACACCATTTCATTAATGAAAAACAATACAATACAATACATTAGAGGCAGTGAAATTGAGCCTATGTGACTTCTTTGTCCCCAAACCTCCTGAATTCTGTAGAAATGGCATTGTGAAGCTTTCACAATGTTGGAAGAGTGTTATTGATATCCAAATAGGGAATATATACTTGATTAAATTAGCAAGAGATTTATCTTTTCTATCCTTTTAAAACTTAATGCTAAAAATGGCATTACTTTTGGGATGACCTGATAAGTTTCTTTTGATTGTAGACTTCCCCTCTGAACCTGTGAAATGATCTGGAAAAGTGACTGTTTTTTTTTCCTTTTTAAACACAAATATGTATGCAATATATTATGATGTAAAACTATCATTGGATAAAAAAAAAATAAACCTTGTTCATTCAGTTATTAGAAATCATTCATACTAATTAAAATAATTTATTCTCAGTTGTGCACCGTATCTGTTAAGTCAGCAACACTGTATAGAAGAATATGCATCCCAATAGTCTCTCTTCTGTGGTCCAGCATTTTATACATTAATAATAGAAAATTTCTTAGTTGCAAAAGTGCATGGGGGGGGGGGGGGAGAGGTCTACTGCATAACACTGCCAAGACAGATGGTAGAAAAAATTACGCCACTGCAATTAAAAGCTATCCACAAAACCAACAAAAAATTGCAAAATATATATATATATATATACCCCAAAAAATCCAACAAAACAAAATTCTAGGTAAAAAATCAAACAAACTTCCACATTGACTTTACCAGTATCCAGGGGACTTTGCAACAACATCACTAATATGCACTCCCACTTCCAGACATCCAAATTGAATCTGTTATTTATCACTCACTCAACTGGTATCCTCTACAAATGAAACTCACCCATGCCAAAGAGCATCAGATCTAGACTTGCCTAACATGAAATGGAAAATAGATGAGATGTTTCTTTTTCTACAGGTTATCCCTTCTCCGAGCCAATCTTAGCCCTGAATCCAATATGGCATTGCACTGGTCGCAACTGAGAGGACCTTCAGGATTTCTAAATCTTTTTTCTGTAGTCTAATGCTTTTGCTCTCCTAATCCAAGCAGTTGCTTCTATCTGATAAGTGAAGTTATTCTTGCTAGCTGAGGTCTTTATTTCCAACTACTCAAAATCCTCAACCCTTATCCAAGTCTTAGTTTTCCAACAAATGAGCCTAAATAATCCAAGTTAAAAACTCCAACTTCTCACTCAACTTACACCACAGTCTTAACAAATGCAAAAATCTACTGCGACCTTTTTAAAGGACTGAAGGCTTTTGGTTCTAAACAAAGACACTAGGCATAACTTTAGCTCCCCCCCACCCCCCAACTCATCCTGATGGTACAATAGTAGCATCTCCTAAAGATAAGGCAGACTGCTTAGCATCAGTCCTCTGCTCTAACTCTTGTTTAGATGACCAAGGGAATTCTCTCCTACTATTCCATAAACACCTTCAGTGACCACCTTATTAGTACATGAGGAGGGCTAATAATAACCAACTTATTAGTATATGCTGGAATATTTTTATGATGTCCAGCATGCACTAATAAATTCTCCTTTTGCTCCAGAATTTAACATATCTATCTGGTTTAGAGTTTATACTATCCTACTCATCTGGCATGTGAATTATTCAAAATCATTAAAACAAGCCTCATCCAACCTGTTTCTAAAGAGAGAGAAAATTCAGCCATCAAACTGTTCGCCCCATTGCCCTCACCTCAATACTCTCAAAACGTGATTGAGAAGGTCATGTCATCAATAACTAGTTACTTCACTACCTAGAGACCCATTAGTTAGTTATCTATGTGGATTTTGCCATTCTTTCTACAGTAGACCCTCTTACTAGCTCTACTCACCAATTGGACAGAGGCCATGAAAAGATTTGGAGAAACTTGAGTGGTTGCTCTTGATATTTCCAAGACATCCGATCAAGTCTGGCATTACAACTTTCTTCCCAAGTACGAGGGCTGTTCAATAAGTAATAAGACTAATTTTATTGTCGCGAAACCACTCATCATAATATTAATTTCTGTGGAATAAAGAAATGTTGCTGTCTGTATTAACAAAAGAGGTTGATAGATGGCGTATACGGGCTGATGTGCCAGTGTCACGTGACTAAACGCAAGCTGGTTTTGGCGTGCCTACGAGGCGCGACCAGTCTTCGAAATGGAAGCATCCTTGGAACAGCATTATACAATTAAATTTTGTGTGCATTTGCAAAAATCGGCATCGGACACTTTTAACATGATATGCGAAGCTTTCCACGATGAAGCAATGTCGAGGGCAAGTGTTTTTCGCTGGCATAAAACTTTTAAGGAAGGAAGGCAAAATGTGGAAGATCTTGAACGTAAGGAAAGACCTTCAACGTCCATCACAGAGACAATGATGAACACAGTAGCGATTATCATCAAAGAGAATCGCAGAATTACAGTATGCCAGCTGCATGTTGTCCTGAATATTTCTGTGGGAAGTGTTCACTCAATCATGGCTGAACATTTGGGACTGAAACGTGTTTGTGCCCAATGGATTCCCAAACTCTTGACACCGGAGCAAATGCAGCATTGAGTGGATGTGTGCACAGAATGGAAAGAAAGACTGGAACAAAAAGGCGACAACTTCTTAAAATGCATCATTACAGCAGATGAAGCTTGGTTGTATCACTATGACCCTACAATGAAACAACAAAGCAGTGAATGGAAGCATCCGTCTTCGCCTACCCCCAAGAAAGCAAAAACTGTAAAATCAGCTGGTAAAGTTATGACCATAATGTTTTTTTGACGACGAAGGCATCGTTTACCAACATGCTGTAGAACCCGGGAATACTGTAAACGGCCCATTTTATGCGGATGTTTTACGGACAATGGTACAGCACGTCAAAAGGAAGCGTCCATTGCTGAAGAATGGCTTCTTATTGCACCACGATAATGCAAGGCCACATATTGCTGGTTGTGTAGTGGACGTTTTGCAGAAGAACAACATAGATATCCTACCACGCCCTCCATACAGTCCTGATCTCGCACCATGCGATTTCTGGCTGTTTCCTCAGCTCAAGAAACCACTAAGAGGCCGCCATTTCGAAAGCAACAAAGCATGTGTAAAAGCTGCGGAGGCAGTTTTGAAAGAACTCTCAAAAAAAGGACTTTCACATGTGTTTAAGAAGTGGACGCAACGTTGGGACAAATGCATCGCATCTCAAGGTAGTTACTTCGAAAAAGACCATGTAAATGATGACGATTAAAGGTAATCTGTATAAATCTGTATAATTTCTGTATAAATATAGTCTTATAACTTATTGAACAGCCTCCATATAATCTTATTGTCTCCCTCCTAATCTTTATGAGAGGACTGCCAGCTTCCTCTCTGGTCACTCAATGCATGCCATGAAGGGTGGTTTCCTCTTATTTAACTTTTTCCATCAATGCCAGTACACCTACATTTTTCTTCTCTTCAAGATATTTATTCTCTCTCTCTCTCTAATATCAAATCCTATTCATAGCATTTGCTGATGACAGCATACTCCATTCTTCTTCTTCATTTACCAAACCTCTAGTGCCTTAACCATTATTTTATTTTGGTTTCAACCAATAAAGAATACAATCTGCTTAGCTAAGTCCCCAATGGCCAGACCACCCTTGTTCATTAAGTCCAGGTAGAAACCTACTTACTCAGGTTGCAAATAAGAAAGTGAGAATTGGACATAAGGCTGGAATCCCTGGTTGGTTCTAAAAAGGCTTTATGGAGATCTAAGTTATCCAGCTTTGACACTTAAGTGACCCCCCCCCACGCACTGGATTTCTGTTCAGCACATGGACTAGCCATTACTAACACCATGTTTCAACATAAAGATGTACACAATTCACAATGAGGGAGAAGACACAAGATATAAGAAAACTCACTATGTTATTGTTGACAGTAATATCTTCAACACTGGTTCAACGGTGTAGTAACAATGCAGATTTTTCATGTAGTACTATCATATCCTGTATATGCTGTGAGGGTATATGTCAGGAATTTGGTGATAATGAATATAGAAAAGAACAAGCTGGATTCAGAAGAAAGAGATTGTCAAGATCCGATTTTCACTTTAATTGCAAAATCATGGGAATATAACAAGGATCTGTATTCAAGTTTGTAGCTCCAGCAAAGGCATGATAAAGTATATAGATATCAGGAAGGAACTTGATGTTATTAGTAAGAGTAGTGTAAGCAGAACTAAGCTCAATGTGATAGGGTCGCTTAAACAGGATGGGAGAGGAAAGGTTAGCAAAACAATTTTTCTTTTTGCAGGATAACAGGAAAAGAGGAGGTCATAAACCCAAACTCTAGGTGAATTGATAGTAAGAAGTACTTTAGAAGACTGAAATAAGGGATCTGACAATAATGAAGTCCTGACAGAAGATAAAAATTAATTTGAAGGAAATATACTGATATGAAGTTAGTAATGATGTGGCTTTTCATGTATCATCACATCCACCATTGAGGGTATGTATCAGGAGTTTCATGATTATGATGTGCCTTAAACATTCATCTTGCCATTTTCAAATGGGGTGACGATAATCTAGTGAACCTTAATGTTACCAAAACACAATTCTGTCTTATTTCCTGAATGAAAGACCATACTTTACTCTCCTCACAATTTAGAAAGTTTCCTCAGGTCAACTTTCACATCTAGCCTATCCTCAAGCACACACTCAATCTGTAGCCTCTTCAGGCTTCGCAAAGTTTGTATCCTTTTTCATTCTAAATGATACCTCACTTCAGCTCAACTCCTAACTTAATAAATAACAAATGCACCTAATATTAGACACATGTTTTCACATCTGAGATCACATCAAAAATCTTCCTCAGAATGGTTGACTGTATCCAGAAGCAAGGTATTCGCTCAATAAATGACCCATCTCTTACTGATTCTCTCCAGTTACTGTCCTCCAGACTGCTCTACTGAACTGGCTACTATCATTCCTCCTTTTTTATAATCGTGTATGAACATGGACAGGTGTCGGTCAGCATCCATATATGGTTCAGCTCCAGACTTATCCAACAAACGCCTCATCCTCTTCCTTCATTCCATACATTAGAACAGTCTTCTCCATACTATTTTCACCAATCAATACAACTTCCAGTTCTTCAAGAAGCACATTATATACTGCTTTCTTTTTTCTAATCCCTTTCCCACACACTGATGTGTTATTGTCTTGAGACCTCTGTGTGTGTGTGTGGGGGGTAATATATTTATAAATCTGGATAACAAAGCTACAACTGAGTTTTAAGCAACAGAACACATTATTATTATAACTTACCTCTAACAAAATTTCAGAAGACAAACTGTTCAGCCTATTTCTCCTAACAGTTTCTGGTGTATTCTCTTTTTCTTCTTTTTTGCTTTCTGCTTTTGAATTATATTCTGGTAAATCTCCTTTCACACTGAAAAAATATTTCACAATGAAATTTTTAACTTTCTTTTTTCTTAAATTAATTAAGTGCTATTTTAATATGAAAATAAATCTATTACTTATAACTTTATTAATTCCCCATAAGGGACTATTCTCAAAATGAACTCTGAAGAAATCTCAGCTCTACCTTACCTCCAAGGAATGCTGTTCCGGCATATAAGGAATGTTATGCTTCTAGAACTTCAAAAATCCCTCATCTCTTTAAGTAAGCAGTTATACACTGCTTGGAAAGAAATCAATGGACACCCCATGGGCAAAGTGCATCATGGCATGTAAGGAATCATGTGTCTGTATAAATTGGAGGAATGTGATGCTCCCAAGTCAGTGCAACTGCACCTGGGTGAAATGGCTATGAGAAGGGAACTGATGGAGTTGAAAAGTGTGTTGTGATAGGATGTCACGTTGCAGGCCATCCCAGGTCAACAATTAGCAATACCATACTGATATGGAAGCACAGGAGTCAACTGCAAGTGCTATCCGAAGTGGTTGACCCAACACACTCATCAAACATGACCGTAGGCTGCTACAAAGGATAATATATATATACTGCCATTTTTCAGCTTACACATTGAATGAATGCGAAATTCCAGGCATCGATTGAAACACAAATCTGCACAAAACATTCATAACCGAGGCTCGCAAAATGGGATTCCATTGTAGGACCACAATAGGCAAGCTTCACATTACCTGAACCAACATGCAGTGTCTTCAGTTGTGCAAAGAGTGTGTACAAGTGGGATGTGGAAGTTTGTAAAGTGGTGTTATGGAGACAAATCATGCTACATCCTAGACAGGTGTGAGTGTGTCAGATGCCTGGCGAAGGTCTCTTATCAGAGTACGTAACCTCCAACTATGAAATTTAGGGATGGTGGTGGGGGAGGGTGATGGTATTGAGTTGTTTTTCTGACTACTGTGGTGCCACGAACACTGAACTCAAAAACAGGATAACAGTTATCAATTCAATGTCTGAAACTTATGCAATTCTGATGAAAACTACAAGCCGTGTATTACATAAATAAAAGTGTACGACAAGAAACTGATGTATGGAAGTGACGAATCTATGGAAGGTGTTCAGTGTGGTTTTTTGTTTTGGATTTAATTAGCAACAGCTGTAGTCATACTGTGCCAGTACAGAAGGTAATAAATAAAGGGCATAGCCAAGTATAAAAAAATTAGTATATACAAAACAAATGTAAAAGGTACACAGAAATAAATATAAAAAAGGAGTAGAAAAAAAAATCATAAAGCATTTGCAAATAACCCAGTTGTCAGATTATGAATGAGACTAAAATAATGATTGTGTTCATTGGCAAAATGAGGGCAGTCGATTCAAATATGAATGATAGTTAGTCTGGTACCACAAACCTCAGACAGGCATGTCATCACCTCTAAACAGGGAGGGAGGGAGGGGGGAGACTATGATCTATGCAGAGCCAAACAAAAACAACTTCCCCCATGACAGTCTCCGCAAAGACTAGAATAGACTGTCACACTTTGATAGGACTTATTATTGGTCTCTCAATTCAAGACGAACTGCCACTGGTTTCAAAAAAGTTTGTGTTTATAAAAACACAAGCTTTTACATAAAAAGTATATATTGGTATATAAAAAACTGGCATATAAAAAGTTTGCGTTTGATGATTTGCCAGTAATCAGTGTATCGATAAGCAGATGGTGAAAGTGAGAAATGAGTTGACCTAGCTACAGTATTATTATTATTATTTGACACCTCCAGAAGTCCAAAGACTCATCGAGGGAGAGTGTGTCAACAGCATTGAACGACTGATCTCCTTCCAACTACTAACCGCGCTCAAACTTAACTTTTTTCGAGCCATTAGTAGCAGAGGCTCTACCAATTGACAAACCTTTGCTGAATCTACAGCCTTGTTTCCTTTAATCCGAATGTAACTTGGAATCCAACAGAAATATATATCCAAGTGCAGCTTCTATAACAAAAGAGCAAATGTTGGATAAAAGAGATCCCTGGATGTTTCTACAGCTCTAGACATCTTATTGCCTATAGACAACTTCACAAATCTGTATACAAAATGCACCTTTGGTAGTGATGCAGTCTTATGTAGTTTAAACCAAGAGCTCTAATGCATACAGTTTAGCAGTGAATTTGTTACTTACACTGAGATCAGAGCAGATATTATGCTGTCTGGGAAGACAGAAGACCCCACTAGATCCTCTGATTTTGAAACATCCGTGTAGATAGGCACAAAATTCAGAGTATTTCCTTCTATGTGCTTGAAAGAGCTGCTTGTAGACAACAGGAGGGTTGGAATGTTTTGGTAGCCTACAAAAAGAAAAGCTACATAGGGGTATGTATAAATGCCATGGCAGCAGTGCATTTAGTGGCACTTGTGTGCTATGATATCCATGATATAGAACATGGTTGCCAAGCAAAAAAGGAGAAATGACAAGGAAATGATCACTCCCAACTAAGCTGTCATCAGTTTCCCACTTAAACAGTGAGGAGGTGGGGTGAGCAGATAGTGAAATCAGCAGTAGTGAATGTTCATGTAGGGACATGGAAGATGTTGCTCCATGTATTAAGAAGAGATTATGTTGTTAAGCATATGCTCGACAGCTTTTCCTCTGGTATTAGTTTGGGCACTACCTCAAAGAGCAGTGGGTCTGTTTAACTCCTCCATTAAAAGTAAAAAGGATGGTAACTGCATTACAATGTCATCTTGAGAGTTACCTGTGGTATACTATTACAAAAGACATGACTGAGAGTCAGATAGCAACTGCCTCTATGTTCATATGAAGTGGGACTTGCTGGAAGTTGGGTATGGTTGCCCACAAGAATTGCAATTCCTCCATGGGCAGGTCCATCACACATCATCCTGTCCTTGCAAATGATGGTTATATTTTGCATCACCAGGTTTCAAGTAAATTTCTTTGCAGGAAAAGCAGATCGTTTCTGCAAAAGAGCACTGATGTCATCAATGTTTTGAATGAATCTGTGAAAATTCTATTCTAAAAATGCTTTCATTATTTATTTTTGGTGATATCATTTGGCTTCTGATGACGTGAGGTTTTGCTTTCATTCATCTTGGATTTTTTTCCCTTCTTTTTGACAAATTGTGGATTCCAAGTGTCCATCATTTCTTCATTAGGAAAAATATCCAAATATCAAATTGGACTTCCTCTAGGACACTAGGCATATTAACTGCTTTGTCCTTTGTTTGCATGGGGAATGGGAGTGAGAAAGAATATCCATGCCATCTATTAACAGGTCTGGAAGTATACACCTGATTTTCTATGGTGCATGTTCTGTTATTTATATATATATATATTTTTTTTTTACTAGTGGCTTCTCATTTAATGGAACCATAATTTTTTTATATCATCGGGAATGAGCCCATACATATATTTTTTTTCTTTGATAAGTTCTAAAGAGATAGCAAACAAATCATACCATTTACAGATACTGTAATTGTGAGAATATGGGACTGACATGCACATTAAGGTACTTACTCAGACTTTCATTATAACTGCCTTCTCAGCATAGGAGGGCTTACCACTAGATGTTGCTATTTTTGTAGTATACCGCTGCCTTGTATCATGATAAGGGATGTTCTACACAGTTTTTATTTTTTTGAACTTTCATGCTTCCACCTTTTGCATGGTCGTGAGTACACTGAGTGGTCTTCATTACAATTAGAGCATTCAGACTATTAGCAAAGCTGATTCCTTCAATGTTGAGTTGGCAAATCTGGAAATTAGCACCCAGTTTTCTTTTCTTGTGGTCCTGAAAAGGACCATTTGGTGATTGTATAGTTGTGATTTCATGTATTTATAGCCAGGAGATTGTTAAGATAGATCTGGCTGCCAGCAATAGCTCTAGCTCATTTAGTATTACCCAGGGTGCACCATGTGGATGCAAGCTAGGAACACCCCCCCCCTTTGATATTTTGATGTCATTATCATCATCAAATTCCTGCCATGCCATCAAGGGGATGTACAGGATATGATAGTACTACATGAAAAATTTACATCATTCCTACTTTCCTATCTACAATTTCATACTATGCTAGCATGCATCTTACCTGGGACACTTAGCAGAGAAATTGCTCTGTAATTCTCACATTCAGCTTTGTCTTTTTTTATAAATGTGAACTATTAGAGCTGTAATCCAATCATCCAGAATTTGACCAGGTCCTCTGAATTATGCAGTGCAAAGCTTTTATACCCCAATAAAAGTTTTACACTCTATACTTACGGATTTCTGATTGAATATCATCTGCTCCAGTTGCCATTCCACATTTTAAGTTTACGATGGTTTTTTCCACCTCAAGTACTGATACATGAATTTTCCAGTTCCAGCATCTGAGTTGTAGAAATGTTTTACTTAGTAAGGAAACCAGCATTACACAAAAACCCCCAACCTGGAGGACCAGGATATCTCTCTTAGTCTGGCTTCTACCTCTCGACCTGTCCAGCTAAGGAGGTCCTACCAGTAGCTTAGCTATAGCTAGCATAGCTCTTGAGATCATTGGTGCACGCAAGCCTCCTTACCACATCAAAGTGGAGATACCATTAAGGAAAGAACCTTTATTTAGGATGGAAAGATATCAGCTACCAAAAGGGGCAGATAGATATAGACCAACTAGTGACAAGATGGAAAGACAAGTGAAGCTGGAACAGGCAAATGCTTAATCCTTGAAGAGAAGAAGTATCGGTACATACTCCTCATTGCAATGCTCTAGTATGGTTCTGTCACTGCTTGTTTTGTTTAAGTGTCTTTCAAAGTAATTACTCCAGACATCTAGGATATCCTTATCTTCAGTTTTCATGTTTGATTCCCTTCACAGTACTCCATTTCTTTTCCATTTCTAAGCTTTTTCAATAGCCTCCAGAACATTTTTGCCACCTTCCTGATTTTATTTTCTATATTATCACCAAAGTCTTCCCATGACTTTTGTTTAGTTATTACTTTTACACAGAGCTTAGCTCTCTTACATTTTTCTCTGTATTCTTTTGGGGCATCCGCCAACTTTTGCTAGGAACTCTTGGTGTGCTTTTTCAGAACTGTTTAACTTCTTGTATCTGCTATGGGGTTGTTATTTTTCTATCCTTACAGACAACTTCACAACATACCTCCTAGCTGAATCAATGTCTTCTTCAGATTTTGCCACTAAGACTCCAAGGTTTGGTTCTTGTTTTCAAACTGCTTTGAAATTTCTTCAATAATGTTTTATAGTCCAGTCTACATTTTATTTGTAAAAGCTGCTCTATTTTAATTCTTTTAAAAACTTTCTTACATAAGTAACATGTAACATCAATTTTTATCTTGCTTAGAACTAAGTAATGGTCACTTCCAATTTCAAATCCTCTGTGCACTCTCATCTTGAACCAGCATGAAGATATCACTATCAGCGATGACATAGTCAATGAGGCTTTTCCTATTTCTTGGGTCTTCTCTTCATGTGAATTTGTCCATATCTTTATGTCAGAACATGGTGCTAGTAATGACTGGTCAGTGTACTGAGCAGAAATCCAGCAAATACTTACCATTATTATTAGCTTTGACCTTTTCTCCAAATTTTCCTGAAATGTTCCTTATGTCTGGTGGAATTCATTTGCTATTCTGTTGTTTAGATCTACAACACAAATTGCTTTTTCCATTTTCTTTATGTCAGCTGAATGTTCTAATGACTCAAAAAATTCTTCCACTTCTTTCTTAGAACCACCTTCTGTTAGACCATAGGTACAAATAAGTTTCATTGTCCATTTTGAAGTTTTCCTATATCACTACTCATTCCTTTCTTTGATGATCTAATGATCATCAGTAAGTTCTCACCTGTTTTAGTCTTCATTTCAGAACTTCATGCCAATTATGTTCACATTGTACTTTCCAATTTTTCTGCGAGTTCGATTTCCTTTCCATTAATACTGCTTATATTGATAGTTCCTTTCAGTTCTTCTGACATTGCATTTATTCTTCTTCTTCTAGATGTTGAGCTGGAGTTTGCACCAGGAAAGCCCCAGCCAGCATGAAAATCTCATCATGTTGTACCATCATATGCATTTGTGGTTTAAGACAATAGAGAGCATAATTTGGTAGGCTAAGTCCCAAACTGTGAGTCCATTCTCATTCATTCAGTACCCAGTAGATACTTACTAAGGGGTGCAATATATGAAGATGAGGATTGGGCATTACGTCAGAAGTCCCACTTGGTTCCTGCATTCGAGATAACTGGGAGGACACCGCCCAGGTTTTGGTCCTTAAGCAATCCCATAATATATTTATTTTTATTTTTTTTAACAGCCTGTAACTTTTCCCCACTGCAGGGATAAAGGCCTCTCCCGTTGAGGGAGGGTTGGGTCTACTTCTCCCATGGTGACCCACTCCATCTTGGGAGAGTGTTTATTCACTTGTACGAATGAATGAATGAAGGTGGAAAACAATCGCAAACATCCCTGCTTACGCAGAATTCGAACCTGCAGCCTCTTGGCTGGAGAGTGGATACGCTAACCACTTGGCCAACCAGATAACATTTTAATTGACAACATGATATTTCATCTCAACTGCACAGGATTTCTTCAGGTGTAAACATACAAACTAGTAGACAAAACTATATATATAAATAGCTGCAGGAATGATAATTTTAAAGAAAATGCACTTAAATTTTGGCAAAGCCTATGAGACAACCCTAAAAGGCATAATAATAAGACAAAGTGGATTGACAAAATGATTCTGAAAAATTGTACGCATAGAAAAACCAGCCTTCATGTGGCATATTATAAAAAGGAGTTTGATACTGTGGCTTATACTTGGATTTTAAAATGCACAGAATTATTCGCATTAGAAAAAAAGTACAAAAATTCTTGAAAACCAGCATGAAAAATTGGAATACAATGTTGATCCTGAATAGAGAAGAAATTGGGGAGGTAAACATAAAAAGGGGTATTTTTTAAGGAGACTCATTATCTCCTTTATTGTTTATTATTATGCGACACCTCCAGGGAGTCCAAAGACTCATGAGGGAGAGTATGCCAACAGCATTATTGATCCTTCCAACTACTAACCATGCTCAAACTTGCTTAACTTTTTGCATGAGCCATTAGTAGCAGAGGCTCTACCAATTGATTGACCAACCTTTGCTGGTTTACCTTGTCATTGATCCCCTTAACTAGAATTTTAAATAAAACTGCTCATGGTTACCAAACTGTGCAAAAAAAAAAGTGCAAAGATATCTCATCTTTTATACATTGATAATCGGAAGCTGTATGCAAAATCAAAGAATAAACTTGAATGATTGCTTGATACTGTGCACATATTCAGTCAAGATATATCAATGGATTTTGGATTAGACAAATGTGCAATTCTTGGAATAACAACAGGAAAGTTTGAAGACCTGAACGAAATCGAGCTGCTCAATTGGCGAAAAAATCAAACCAATAAAATTCGAAGATAGCTACAAATATTTGGGAATTTTAGAAGCATCAGAAATTCTGCACAATAAGATCAGGGAAAAAACTAGAACAGAATACATAAGGTGGCTAAGAAAACTCCTTAAGTCAATGCTTAATGCCGGGAATTTGATAAAAGCAATTAACACCTGGGCCATACCTGTTCTGATATATTCAGCAGGCTGCATGGAAACCACCTTCACAGCATAGAGGACAGCGCTGAAAGCAACTTGACCTGGCAATGATTGATAAATGGAGCACTAAAGAAAGACACAGAGTCGGTAATTTTTGCAGCACAAGAACAGGTCATTGAAACCAATGTTATGAAGGCAAAAATACAAAAAATTCAAGAAGACAATAAATGCAGATTGTGCAAAGAGAAGGAAGAAACTGAAGACCGCATTATAAGCGGGTGCAGCAAAATCGCACAAACTGAGTACCGTAAAAGGCACGATAACGTGACTAAAATAATTTACTGGGCATTTATGTAAAAAATACAGGTCTAAAGTATCTAAAGACTATTAGAAGCATAAAGTTGACAAAAAGATGATTATGAATGAAAAAGCTAAAATACTATGGGATTTTAAAATCCAGACTGACAAAAGCTTGGAATGTAATACACCTGATATAACAGTGGTTGTAAAAGGTGAAAACAAGAGTGTTCACAGTTTATCAAAATATCAGTACCAGGAGAGAGCCAAATTAATGAAAAAGAAAATGAAAAAAATTACAAAGTATCGCGAGTTGCAAATCAAAGTTGAACGAATTTGGCAAAAGAAAAAAAAATTGTTCCTATAATAATAGGTTAGGCACCATCCATAAAACACAGAAAAAAACACCTAGAAGCACTCGACTTAGATGGATTAAAAACTGGGCAGTTGCAAAAGGCCACTCTGTTTGGCATTGCATACATATTCAGAAGGTATTTCCCACAATTCATAAGCCCTTGGGTAGGGGTCGAATTAGTGAAATATAACCAGCCTTATTTTTTAATGCCGGAAATTTGATAAAAGCAATTAACACCTGGGGCAAACCTGTTCTGATATATTCAGCAGGCTGCATGGAAATTACCTTCACAGCATAGAGGACAGTGCTGAAAGCACTTGACCTGGCAATGATTGATAAATGGAGCACTAAAGAAAGAAACAGAGTCGGTAATTTTTGCAGCACAAGAACAGGTCATTGAAACCAATGTTATGAAAGCAAAAATACAAAAAATTCGAGAAGACAGTAAATGCAGATTGTGCAAAGAGAATTTAAGGCTGACGAAGTAAATCAAAGCTTGGATGAATATTATATATATATTACACAGTCCAACACAATTTTTGCTGACTTGTATATGAGACTTGTTTTTTACTAATTTGGGTGCGCCTGATTTCAAATATCAAATCCATTTTTCTCTATCACGTCAAGTTTTTCCTCTATGGCATTTTCTTTTTGCTAATTTGTAAGATTTTGATAGTTTTAAGGAGGCAGTACTATTTAAAGGACCAAAAAAAATCGATTTTTTTGAATATTATTTTCTGAAAGTATGTACTTTTAAAAATCTGTTCCTAACTTTTTATCAAGAAATTTGAAAAATTCCCGAAGATATAGCCTATTATTCAAAGCGGTGCGCAGATCAGAATCAGAGCGCTCACCGCTCTCGCTTGTTAGTAAACGAAAAAATGCGTAAGAACCTGCAACGGCACGTACTGGCGCTTTGAATGCGAGAGAGGCCGATAATTAGATACATAACTACTTAACAATATTCATTAAAAATTACAAGAATATTTATAAAAAAATAACAATTTTACTTACACGAGTTTCAGAGAATAAATTTTTGTTTGTAGCAATTTCTGCTGTGTGTTCTGTTTTGGCAATCCCTTTGAATATTCCAACAGTAGTCGGCCATCATGTGAGAATCCCATATTCCTTGGTACCGATCTTCCATAGTTTTTAAGTCTTGATGAAATCTTTCGCCTTGTTCATTGCTTACAGCACCTAAATTCTCGGGAAATCTATCAAGATGACTGTATAAGAAATGAAGCTTTATGCTCATGTTGCAACCTAGGCGCTGGAAAATTTCAAACATTGTTTCCACTAGATCTTTGTAATTGCACGCTTTTTTGTTTCCAAGAAAATTATTCGCAACCATCGTAAATGAAGTCCAGGCCTCTTTCTCAATTTCGTTCATAGAGTTGATGAAATTTGATTCTCTCATTAAAGTTCTAATTTGCGGTTCATCAAATACACCAGCTTTAATTTTTTCATAACTAAGTCGTGGAAATTTTTCACATGTGTATTGGAAACAGTCACCTTGTAAATCTAAAGCTTTAACATACTGCTTCATAAGACCTAGTTTGATGTGTAGAGGTGGAAAAATGATTTTTTTTCTGTCGATTAAAGGTTGATTTATAACATTCTGTTCTCCAACATTTAAGGATATTCTAAGAGGCCAATGTTTCCGACTCCAATGTTGGTTTCTAGCTCGACTATCCCAGAAGCATAGAAAACACGGAAACTTTGTATAGCCTCTTTGAAAGATAAGTAAAAAGTTCACCATTTTAAGATCCACACAGATGATCCAGTTATGGTCTGTGCATTTTAATAACTTCAGAACCTTTTTAATGTCCTCATATGTTTCCTTTAAGTGGACTGAATAGCCAATAGGAATTGAGCCATATACATTCCCATTGAACTGTCAATAAATAAACGCCACCCATTTGCATGATAATGTACAACACTCATTTCGGTTAGTAAACCTGACACATTGTTACAGTAAGCAAACCCACACTCATGTTTAAAATATTGTACAAGATTACTTTCCCTGCTACGATAAAAAGTTATCTTCGTATCTTGCTCCAGTAAGTTTTTTTCATTTAATCTTGAAGCTAACAATTCCGATGATTCCTTTGATAGGCTCAAATCTCTTACTAAGTTATTCAATTCCGCTTGAGTAAAACGTTGTGGTCCAGAACTAGAAATTAAATTTTCATTGTCTAAATCAACATCCGGGTCTTGCTCCTCAAGAACATCTGGCATATCCCGATCATGCTCGTTCTCAAGTAAAGGAAGTCCTTTATAAATTAGCACGGCTATTTCATTGGAATGAGCAACTGGTTGGATACACAATTTTTTTCTTATTCTTCTTATTATAACCAGAAGTCTGAACTAAATAAAAATAGCAATCATCTACGCGATTTTTCGGTTCACGCCAAAAGCTAATTTTTGGCGTTTTCCCTTGCTCCAATGTCGTAAATTTTCTACACATGACTTACACACTTTATTTGGAGCACATGAATTGTCCTGATCTGCAAGTTTTACGTCAAAGTATGCAAAGTACACTTTCTTAATGAAATCAGTGATATTTGTCCTTTGACTAGGAACAGTAAAGCTGCCACAAATGTAGCAGAAAGAATCTACACTATTGACACATTTTCGAGTAGTAGACATGATGTATTTTCTTCACTGCCGACTAACATGCAATTAACAAGACAAAAAAAAACCAGAGACTTTACTGAAACGTTATAAGCGCTCATCATACTTTCACGATCGATTAACTGATTTCGATCGTTCTTTGTCCGCTATGATGCATATACCATTCATTTGTTTAGGCAGTTGTCATCGCCTACTTTTCATCACCTAAATGTATTAGGTCGGTTATCGGCCTCTCTCCCATTCAATGCACCAGTACATGCTGTTGCAGGTTCTTAAGCATTTATTTGTTTGCTAACAAGCGAGAGCGGTGAGCGCTCCGATTCTGATCTGCGCACCGCTTTGAATAATAGGCTATATCTTTGGGAATTTTTCAAATTTCTTAATAAAAAGCTAGGAACAGATTTTTAAAAGTACGTACTTTCAGAAAATAATATTAAAAAATCGATTTTTTTGATCCTCTAAATAGTACTACCTCCTTAAAACTATCAAAAACTTACAAATTAGCAAAAAGAAAATGCCATAGAGGAAAAACCTGATGTGATAGAGAAAAAGGTTTGATATTTGAAATCGGCGCACCCAAATTAGTAAAAAACAAGTGTCAGATCATAATCAGCAGAAAAAATTTTTTTTTTGTTGTTGGCAGTGTTATCATCATCATCATTCTTAGCCATTGTCGATCCACTGCTGGATGAAGGCCTTTCCAAGATTACTCCAAAACTGTCTGTCCGTGGCTCTCCTTTTCCATGTCACTCCTGCAAAGCTGATGAGATCATCAATCCAACATGATTTAGGTCAGCGTCGCGCTCATTTTTCCTCTTGTGGAATCCAATCCAGTACTTCTTTTGTCCATCGTTGATCCTGTCTTCGAGCAATATGACCAGCCCATTGCCACTTCAACTGTTTCACTCTTCCTATGATGACAGAGATTTGTTTGGTTTCTTATCCACGTATTCCTTTTGTGATCCAGTCTTGTGATACCAAGCATACTTCTTTTCATACTAAATCATGTTGTTCTTAATTTCTGAATTTCCTTTGCATTTAGTGTCCCTGTTTCACAGCCATATGTTAATATAGGAAGAATACACTAGTTAAAAACTTTTCTCTTCAGACATAATAGTAGTTGGCTTTTGAATATTGAATGTAATTTTCCAAATGCTTTTCACCCAAGCATCATGCGCCTTTTAATTTCGTCATGATATTCTGATCCATTGATACCATTGAAATCAATAATGAGGAAATTGTTTAATTTATTGATTTTTACTATTTCTGGTTGGACATAGCTATTGAACATAACTTGGGTCTTCTTTAGGTTTATCTTTAGGCCAGCTGCTTGCATCCATGAACGCCAAATTGCTAGCAATTTGGCGTTCATGGATGCAAGTCTGTAATTCAAGTACAGTTGAAGTAAAGATAACTATGTCACCTGCAAAGTGTAAATGGCTTAAATATCTTCCATTTATCTTCAGACCTTTCCCTTCCTAGTCAAGAAGTTTGAATATTTCTTCTAGGCATCCATCCATCCATTCATGTGCCATCTCCTATCTAGGAGGTTGACTACCATGATGATACTCATGGTTAACTACGGGAGTAATGACATGTGGTGAGGACCATATCTCTTCCACATGTTGCCGTAAGCATTCATGACTGTAGCGGTGTGTGTGTTCACGGGGCCGGTTTGCCAGTTCTGAGAGACGAGGCATGCTGTGAATAATTTTAGAGATATTGTGTCACCCTGTCTTATATCTCTCTGTATTTCCACAGTAGAGATTTTTCCATTGAAATGAATTGCTGCTGTGGCATTGACGTATGCTGATTTCATGGTCCTGATTTATGGCTCCTCCACTTGTTGGTTTTGTAATGCTTTAAGTATTGCACAAGTTTTAAGTGAATTAAAGGCTTTCTCATAGTCAATAAAACCAAGACATTGTGGTAATTGATATTCATTACACCGTTCAATAATCTGCTGTACAACTAGAATATGGTCCATTGTACTAAAGCCCCTTAGAAAGCCAGCCTGTTCTTTTGGTTGTGCTGGGTCTAGAGACGCACAAAACCTATGAATTAAGACTTTTGTAAGCACTTTGTAAACCACTGATAGTAGACTGATAGGTCGGCAGTTTGTCAAGTCATCTACCTCACCTTTTTTTTTATGTATCAGAATTAGGGTAGTCTTCTTCCATGTTCTTGGTACATAATTTTTCTTCAGACATAAAGTAAATAGTTTTGCTAAGAGTTTGTAGGTTATTTCTCCACCTGTTTTTAGAAGTTTTCAGCTGTAACTCCATCCTCCCTTGCAGCTTTCTGATTTTTGCAAGCTTTGGATGCTCCATATAACTTCTTTTGGTAGAATCTGTGGTACTTCATCTGTTTCGTAGTTGTCTTCTTCATTTAATTCATCATCCTGATATAATATTGAGTAAAATTCTTCAACTCTTTTTGCTATAGCATATCTATCTCTGGTGATGGTCCCATCATGTAGTTTGATTGCAACCATCTGTTTATTACTGTGTGTGTATATATATATATATTAAATGTTATCATCTTATTCTAGTATTCTGCCTTATAAACTATTAGTCACATACTCATGAACTGGCAAAGTCCACATACTTCAATAGTGTGTCTACATATATCAACAGGTTAGTGTTTCTACACTGGTGTAAAACATCTGGCCCATATTTATTGAATTTAAAGAAAAGTTTCACACACCTAGAGCATCTAGAATATATAATAAAACAAAAACATGCTACTTAAATGCATTGCTGATACTAAGCATCTTCCTGGCATTATTGAGAACAGAAAATTACATGTTGTTAATATACTTCAAAACAAATTTGACATTATCTTGGGCAAAATGTAACTTCCATTCTCAAAAGACAAGCAGATAGAATTTATGAATATATAATAAAATTAAATTGATTAATTAGGAGCCTGTGTAGCTCAGTGGATGTGGCGTTTGCCAACCACCGCGCTTGGCCGCACGAAGGAAGACTTGGTTTCGAGTCTAGTCGGCGACTAGAGGAAATTTTTCTAAGCCTTTTTTCGACTGGTTCCCGAGTTAGTCGATCTCTGGCACGGGCAAGCAGGTTTTTCCTCCCGGAAACTCAGGTTATTCGTCCTGTAAACTCAAGAAAATCGACCGTAGAACCCACATTATTTCAGACATTAAATATATTGTGTTAGGGTTAGGGACCACGAGATGGCGGCACATTTGAGCCGTCTCTCTTCACTGAGTACTGCTTAATTAGTGATAGCCTTGGGTCATCTATCTCTGATTGGTACCAGTGGAGATTGAACTGCCCACTCAGTCTCCAAAAGTTAGATAGGGCTAAATGGCCTCGCCTACTCCCCGTATACGGGGAATTAAAAGGCGTTAGCTGATTTTTTTTTTTTTTTTGATTAAAAATTTTGATATCTTAATGTCAGACAAAATACAGAAGATAAAACCTCATAATCAATGTTTCGTTTCAAAAACAGCTGTTAATAAATCCAAGCATGTCTTGTCTATGGTGGAACAAGATGTTCTCAGCAAGGGTTTTAGCTTTGCGGTGACCCTGAAAAGTATCGAAAGAAATTTTGTCAGCAAAAGTTGAATGAGCTTCACCTATCTCCTCTGCACAAGAAGCATCAAAGCCTCGGTTCAAATGCCATAAATGCAGCAAAACCTCCTATTGATAATCTTTCATACTGACACTTACTCCATTATGGATCATGAACCTACTAAAGAGTTTTAAAATTGTGCCAATAACCTTTTGAAAACAACCTATGAGTTTAAGAGAAAACCCAGACTAGCTCTCCGATCTCTTCATCCTCTTCCTCCATGTCTATATGGGATACCTAAAATTCATAAAGTAGACACAGTCCAATAGCAGAAGGGAAAGATTCTTTGACATACCTTCTTGACAAACATCTAGCTAAACTCTTTAAAAAAGGGCCTGACAGGACACAGACTATACTTTGTTAAAAACTTCAAGAATTTTGTTTCAAGCATCAGCAATATTATCCTTGATGGACATGACATTTTAGCCAGCTTTGATGTAGTTTATCCGTTTACCAATGTTGTTCCTACTGATGATCTTCTTGTGCTGCTACAAGATAAATTCTCTAAGAAGATTATGGCACTGCTCAAACACTGTATTTCACCTGGATACTTCAAATATAGAAATGCAATATATAAACGGAACTCTGGTCTAGCCATGGGCAGCCCTCTTTCACCCGTTTTAGCAAATCTTTATGTGGAAACATTCGAAAACAAGGTCCTAGAAAATATCATCATAAATCAAAATTATGGAAAAGGTACATTGATGTCTAGAACCATGGACTACCTTCACTTCTGCTTTTTCATCAGTACCTGAATCATCAACATCTTAATATAAAATTCACATATGAATTAGAATCTAATGTTCACTCCCATTTCTGGACCTTCTACTAACTAAGGAATTGGGTAAATTAAAAGTCTCTGAAATTATATTTCAAAAGCCTGCACATACTGACAGATATCTACATGCCTCTTCCCATCATTATAGACCTCAAAAATTGGGTATTATTTTCACACTAGCACACTGACAAGGATGAACCAGCCAAAGAACTTCAACATTTTAAAAACACTTTCCTTCAAAACAGGAGATTCATATAAAATCAAAGTAGCATTTACCCCCTTTATCAAGATGAGGCCACTACTCCGATCCACAAAAACTCAACACAGCCCACTTCAATATCCAGGTGTTTATTGGCTATTGTACAACTGCCAGTCATCTTCCTATGGACTGACAGAAAAATCAATTGAACAATGTATTGAAGAACACATTTGAGATATTGAATACCATAGGAGTTGAGCCTCAGTTTTGTCATCACATGCTTCTTCAGTTGACCCACAAGACACTTCACAAAAAATACAATGTTGCTATGATACAATAGAGAGAAAAATCTGGAAGTCTTTGGAAATGGCATTAGATCCTAAACATCTAAATATTAACCCAAGTATCAACTTGTTTGAGTACATCCTAGCCTTCGTTAGCCAAATATGTGCATGTGAATGTGTAAACATGCACGACATTCTGAACAAGTAGAAATATTTAAAAATATTTAACATCAACCTCTTCTATAACTACATAACAGTTGTCACCTTTGTTGTTTTGTCAATTAAAATAAATGTTATCATCTTATTCTGGTGTTCTGCCACAAACTCACTCTTAGTCACATATTCATGAATTGAGAAAGTCTATACATACTTATATATTTTATATATACAGAGTGGCATAATTAAAGAGGTGTTTCAGAGCACTGTAGTGAAAAATATGAATTGGAAGAAATTCAACCAAACTTGGTGTAAGTACACTCTGAAACATGGGATTTTTATTTACAGAAGATGAACAAGATAAAAAATAGTACAAAATTCTGCCACCAGAGGACATTGGAAGCTATAAGCACATGGTTTGGAATTAATTAAACAGCAATGGCTAGAAGAGATAAAACAAATAAATTTTTGTGTTCATATAACTTACCGATGTGATTCAATATGTCCTCCTTTCAGATGTCTTAAGAACCTGCATTTTATGAATGACATTTGCAACAGCAGAACATAATAGATCTGCATCAATTTGCCTCACAAGTTGCATTATTCTGTTTATCAAGGTTGCCAAATCAGGAATATGTCCTTCATGTATGAAGGACACATTTCAGATGGCTCCACAACCAAAAGTCACAGGGGTTGAGTTCAGGCAAAGAAGGTTATCATGCTGTGTGAATGTGGGAAATGCACGACTAATCACTGTGTGTACTGTGAAATGTTTTTGTAACATTTGCTGTACCAGCAATCCAATGTAAGGTGGTGCTTCATCTTGCATGAATATGGTAGAGTCAAGGCATAGAAGAGAGAAAATTACTTGTGAATGTAAATTATGAACATTATTCTAAAGAACTTTGTGGACAGACTATAATTAGAATGTTAGTCTCCTTTTGAGAATAAGAAGAATTGTTTGGAGGAGGTCTTTTGTGTTGTATGTGATTGATTTGAAATAACGAGATTAGGACTGTAGACTTATAGTAACTGAATAACATTAGAATATTAGTTATATTATCTTATGAATAGCTTGCAGAAGGGAATTTTAGCTTAACACCATATCATTTGCTATCTATCCCAATTATCAGTCACTGTGTCTTATATGCTTTATAACCTTTAATTTAAAGTGTGTTGATCTTTTAACTCGAGTTTCCTTATTTAGTATTGAGATAAATTGAATGCCTGAATTTCTTTAGCGTATTTTGCTTTGACATGATTTATTTGCCTATACTTGAGTCATGCCTGATTACGATTCCGAATTACCACTTATAAAAATTGAACCTCTTTTGGCCGGAAGGAATTAGAAAGTGTATATAATCATAGATTTAGGTCACGACTGCAGTCTGAATCTATACAGCCATATTAAAGTAAAATATAGTGTAAGAACGCCTCAGAATCTAGTATTGTCTCACTGAGTAAGGATCTTTTCTGCTATAGGATACTAGCTGGCGCAGCATAATATAAATTTGCCAGTATCCGAAGAGGTAACAATCCTAGATGTAAGTATATGAGGCCCAATATCTGAAGAATTAAAATAGCGATTGAAAGATAGAAAGGGAAGATATAAAATTAAGAAAAACAACAATGACATGACAGTAAGCAAACAAAGTTTGCACGTGAAGTTACTTCACAACTGGGCAACTCTTATATAGGCTAATGACTTCACATCACTTGCTTTAGTATCCCACATTGCAAAGCACATCCCTGCAGACATATATAATGTAATGCATTATGGGAAGGGTCAATACCCAGACCAGTTCTGACCTTTATTGAGATCTCATCAGTATGAGCCAAACCCAGAAGTGATACCAAGGTTGAAGTAATGTAGAAGTCATATTTCCATATACAAATAGCCAAAAGATGTCAAACCTTATTGCTAAAATACTCTGGATTAGAGATAGATATTGAAAGTTTTTCCACTGCTTCCCAAACTTCTGAATGGTCAAGGCTCTCTTTGGAAAAATTAAAATATTTCACCCCCCCCCCTTGAAAAAAAAATCGTAATATAAACATATGTTATTATAATATTTATTGTATTTAAATTCAATACAAAACATACACGCAAATATTGCAAAAATCAGATGCAAATATTACATTTTTAAAGTCTTACATACACATTTCACATTATCTTATATTTTCATATAGTAGTATCTTGTTATTGTACATCTGTAGTATAGGCACATGAAACGTAAAACGATTAGTAATAAAGAAAGAATTAAAAACATAAAAGAAGTTTAATAACAATTTAATGTGATGGATGTGTTTCAATATCGCTACAAAAAAAAAAAAAAAAAAAAAAAAAAAAAAAAAAAAAAAAAAAAACACCAGGTAAAATATTTGAAACTGCATTAGATTTCTGCTTTGAAATGAAACTTATATGAATAAGCATATATTTACTAATATTCATTAAGTGCCGAAATACACAGGAAGCAAAATTTACAAACCTGCACCAATGTGTGATTTTTTTCCATTAAAATATAAAAAATAACAAAAAAGAAATAATAAATAATAAAAATTAAATATGTTTCTTTTAAGATAAAAAAATCTACTTAGTCTTAAAAGATTTTTAGTTTGTTTTCATTATTTCAAGGACCCCCCCCCCCCTCTCAACAAAACCTACGGCTCCCAAGAAGGCCGCACCCACAGTTTGGGAAGTGCTGGGTTATACTATAAATTAAAGATGCCAAGAAATCATTTTCTTGGTTTAGTGCTTTATCTAAGTATAAGCAAACAAAGTTTGCATGTGAGGTAACTTCACAACTGGGCAACTCATATATCTGCCTTTGCATTATGGGATACTAAGGTAAGTGATGTGAAGTCATTAGCCTTTATATATGAGTTGCCCAGTTGTGAAGTTACCTTCCATGGATAAATTCCTAAGGATAAAGGACTAAACCAAGAATATACTGTAGTTCCCCCCCCCCCCCATTCAGGGGTTCGCTTTCTGCAGCTTCAGTTATCCGTGGTCAACCCCAGCCTGAAAACGGAAAATTTCAGAAATCAACATTACATAAGTTTTAAATTGTGTGCCATTCTGAGTAGCTCTCGGTTATCAGATCAACTGTAGAGTATTGCAATGCTTGTGTTCAAGTAACCATTATTTTAATTAAAAATGGCTCCAAAGTGCAAGAGTAGAGATGATGGCAATTCGGATATGCCAAAGAGAAGCCATAAAGTGATTCCTTTTAAGATAAACATAAAATAATAAATAAACAAATGATAAAAAAATTATACTGAAGTCGCTAAGATTCCATTCACATAACTTTTATTACAGTATATTGTTGTAATTGTTCTATTTTATTATTATGTGACACCTCCAGGGAGTCCAAAGACTCATCGAGGGAGAGTGTGCCAACAGTATCAAATGATTGATCCCCTTCCAACTACTAACCACTTTTATATTTATAACTTTTATTATTAGTTATTGTTGTTAATCTCTTATTGTGTTTAATTTATAAACTAAACTTTATCATAGGTATGTATGTATGTATGTATATATATATGTATGTATAGAGAAAAACATAGTAAATATAGGGTCTGTACTATCTGCAGTTGGTCTTGGAACGTATCCCCCCCACGGATAAGGGGGGGGGGACTATGGTAATTTCTTGGCATCTTTAATTTATAGTATAATCAAGTGGAAAAATTTTCAACATCAATGAAATATGGTTTTCAAAGTCTGAAAAATATCTGGATGAGAGATGTGAAAAAGACAATTTAATAATAGTTATAGTATACACGACATTGTCAAAAGTATCCAGACATTCTCATAGCTCTATGTTGCCTCGTCCGTATGATGCAGATACATGTCCACAATGGTATATATTCACAAGCACGTGGGCATTAGCATGGACTCTGTCGCTGCCGATCAAAAGGAGATCTACTCACATATGTCATCCATCCATGGCATTTGTCCAGAGATGTTTTGACCAGAGTTTGGTGAATCTCAAATGGTTGAACTTGATATCTCCAAAGCTTTTGACCGGGTCTGGCACAACAGCTTACTAAGCAAACTGAGGACCTGTAGTTGGATTGCCAGCTTTCTGTCTGGATGCACACTGTAGTCGTGGTGGTGGTTCCTTATACTCTCACCATTCAACTAATACTGGGGTTCCACAAGGTTCTGTCCTCTAACAACCCTCTTCCTGCTATATATCAATGACCTACTTCTTACCTCCAACCCAACACAGTTTTGCAGTTGGCAGCACACTGCACTCCTCCCTCATTTGATAAACCTTACTCTACACAACTCACCTCAACCTACAGAACATCAACCATAATTCTAATCTCCAAGCCATCCACCAATTTGGTTCAGATAACCACATCAATTTCAATGATAATAAAACACAGTTCTGTCTTATTTCCTACAAAAAAGAACCAATACCATTTTCTATGGTATTGGTTCTATTATTATTACTATACACCAGTGATGGCGAACCTATGACACGCGTGTCAGCACTGACAAACTTGAGGGTTTCAGGTGATACACCTTGGATGTTGAAAAATATTGGTATTCTGATGAAAACACTAATTTTAATAATTTCAGTTTATTAAATTAATTGTATAATATGAATTCATAGATTGTATATCAATGTCCTATTAATTAAATAGCCTAATATGATATGCATAAGTCACCATCTATGATTAAGTAGTTAAATTTATAATGCATGTATGCAAGTGGCACATCAACAAAGTCAATATTTAAAAAAAAAAAAGATGTTTGATACCTGGGTAAAAAGGTTCGCCATTACTGCTATACACCAATACTATTATGAGTGTAATGTAAAGAAAGACCTAAGTTAAACATCACTGCTCTCAATACCATTCAATACTTCTCTTAATGTAGTACACACTAACTGCACTATTATTTTTGACAACACTCAAATTTCCAGACAAAATGAGATTTATCTTCTTGGAATCAACATCAAGCCTCTCCTGTCGTAAACATATCACAACCATTGCATCCTCAGCTTCTAAAAAACAAAGATTTCTCTTTTGCTCAAGACATTACTTCACCTCTGAACAGCTGTTAACCTTAATCAAATCACAAATCCACCTAGCTAATGAATACTGCTCTCACATTTAGAGTGGGGCCCATAAGAGCTCCCTTAAAATGCTTGACTCAATACAGAGGAGAGCAATTAGACTGATTAATAACCCATCTCTTACCAACTCACTCCTCCCACTTTTGCACAGATGTTTGGTTTCTACATTATGTGTATTCTATAAATATTTCAATGGCAAATGTTCATCTGAAATAGTATCAATAATTCCCCCACTCTGTTGGCACATGTGCAGCTGCTGCCCAGCATCCCTTCACAGTACACCTTGAAACCCACAGAACAGGTTTCTACTCATCCTCCTCCATCCTCTTACTTTTGTATTGTGAAACAGTCTTCTCCCTGTTGTGTTTCCCAAGGAATACAATATACAGTCTTTTAAATCAAATGTAAACAAGTTCCTCCTTTCCCAACCCACTACCCATATATGATACTAATGTACTATAGGTTGATCAACCAACCTCTCGTGTATGGGCTCAACATAAAAAGAGGCTAAAATGATTCTGTATTATTTCCTATTTGCTTTCTTTTCTTCTTTTTTGTTCATTTTCAGCAAATATGCAATTCAGTTAGCAGATTTATTTAGGAATGGAGTATTATTAGTGTAATATAAAGAAAGACCTAAGTTAAAACATCACTAATCTCAATAGCATTCAATACTACTTTTTATGTAGTGCACACCATCTGTACTGTTATTCAACATGTATATGGATCACATCATGAAAGGAAGTGGCATTTTATCAAGATCAGTGATACTGAACTTAAATCTTTCTTCAATTCATCATAAGTACCTACTTCTTTAACTGCTCTGTAATAATAGAATAATAATAAAAAATGACAAAGGTAATAAAATCACTATTTTAAAGAGATAGTTATTATTTTTCTATGTTTTTCTAAAGTATTTTAAAGTAAAAAAAAAAAAAATTGGCGACACATTTTTCTGTACACTGAGCTTGTGATTCCCAATTTTCTTAGAATCTTCTCAAATATACTTGCCTAAATTTTAACTGAAGCACTTTCTAGAATCCCTTCTGTAATTCTCACAATGTTTTATTTCACTTTTTATAGATAGGTAATATGTGAGCTCTATTCAAATCATCTTAATTCAACTTTCTGAATTATGCAGTGTAACAACTGCTGTAAAATTTATATACCTTAATATTTGAGTTTCTGGTCAAATATCAAATTGTAATTAGTATTATGATTCTCTTTCGGTTCTTTCAATGAAAATTTACAATAATATTTGTTCTAATTTCACAAAAGGAGGGGTAATTCTCCCACTGGCTTCCAATCAACATTCACTACTGACAGTGTCAGGGAAGTTCATAGGATGGTGTATATCAAGAGTGAAAAAAAAAAAAAAAAAAAAAAACCAGCTGATGCCTTTTTATTCCCATATATAGGGAGTAGGCAAGGCCGTTTTAACCCTATCTAACTTTTGGAAACTGAGTGGGCAGTTCAATCTCCACTGGTAACCAATCAGAGATAGCTGGCCCAAGGCTATCACTAATTAAGCCGTATGCAGTGAAGAGAGACGCCTCAACAAGTGCCGCCACCTCGTGGTCCCTAACACTTGTATTTAATGTCTGAAATAATGTGGGTTCTACAATCAATTTTCTTGAGTTTACAGGACGAAAAACCCAAGTTCGTTGGAGAAAAAACTCGCTCGCCCGTGCCAGAGATCAACTAACCCAGGAACCGGTCGAAAAAAGGATTAGAAAAATTTCTTCTAGTCGCCAACTAGATTTGAAACCAAGAAGTCATCCTTTGTGCAATCAAGCACTGTGGTATGCAAACGCCACAACCAGAGCTACACAAGCTCATCAAGAGTGATTCAAGTTCCAAATGTTTCTGACTATTATTAAAACTCAAAATTTTCAGTTATTCAAATTTTTACTACTCGCTATGCAATGAAAGCTAACTCTATCCACAAGTTCTACTTATCAATTCCACAAACCGTGGGTAAATATTCTGATCTGTCAGCCAGCAGAACAAAGATCTGTCATCTATATCATCATTATTATTACAGGCAACTCCAGGGAGTCCTTAGACTCATCGAGGGAGGCCCTAAACATCATGTCCACACAACTATTTGACATTATCACAGAATACCTCGACTTGAACTCACTCACTGTCACAGCATCCACAACAGACTCTGGCGGCTTATTCCACTCATTCACCGGTCTAAAAGTAAAGATCCCTTTAACACCCTTGCTAACCAGACTCTTGCCCAGCTTCCGTAGGTGTCCCCTAGTTCTCCAACTACCAGTCCTGATCTCAAAAATATCCTCTGAATTAATCCTATAGAAACCCTTTAGCAATTTGAATGTCTCAATCATATCTCCCCTTCTCCACCTATTAACCAATTTCTGCAACCCACAAATTTTCAACCTGTTCTCATAAGGTTCATTCCATAGACCTGCTATCATCTTGGTCACTCGCCTCTGGATCCTCTCCACCTCCTCCCCATCAAGAAGAAACTTAGGTGACCAAATCTGGACACAGTAGTCGAGATGAGGTCTTATCAAGGCTCAGTACAGAGGAACAATAACTTGCTTGTCTCTGCTCATCAAAGTATTTTTCAACAACCAAGTGAGTTGAGCTGATTTAGCCACTTTTGCAATGTGTTCCCTAAACTTCATCTCCCTATCCACCAACAGTCCCAAGTCCCTGGCCTCATCAATCTCCTGGAGTACAGTTCTACCAATGTGGTATACTGCTGCTAATCTTTTCACCCCAAAATGCATAACCTTACATTTTGTCACATTAAATTGACATCCATTCACCTTAGCCTAGAACTCCAATCTATCCAAATCATCCTGCAAGATTTTGACATCTTCTGCATTCACTATTGCCCTACCCAACTTTGCATCATCAGTGAACAAATGAACTGTTCCTCTTACATCTTTCCCTATATCGTTAATGAACAAATTAAACAGCAGTGGTTCCAGAACAGAATCCTGTGGCACACCACTAGTCACGGGCCGTCTTTTGGACTCTACTCCTGAATAAACTACTCTCTGATATCTCTCCTCCACCACCCACCTATCCATCACACCAACCCCATATCCATTCCCATATGCTGCAGTTTACGGATTAGAATTCCATGTGGTATCCTGTCAAATGCCTTAGCCAGGTCCAGCAGTATCACTGTAAACCCATTACCCTTATCCAGTTCACCTGTCACTGTGTTATAAAACTTGAGCAAGTTACTGAGGCATGAGCTACCCTTCACAAAGCCATGCTGTCCCCTGTACAGTATCTCATTTTCATCAATCCATTCCTGTATTTTTCCCTTGATTACTTTCTCCAAGACCCTGACAATGACTCTTGATATGCTGATCGGTCGGTAATTTGCAACAGTAGTCTTGGATCCTCCTTTATGCAGTGGAACTATTTTCCCCTCTTTCGACACTTTCAGGACTAAATCAGACCCGAGACTCAGATTAAACAACATGGTCAAGGGCACTGATAATTCTTTAGCCGCTTCACGTAAGACCCATGCCAGTATACCATCCAATCCCACAGATGTATTCACATTAAGGTTCTGTAATAGACTATTCACCTCCACTTCATTCATCACAATTCCTGTATAAATTAATGGTTCCTTCATTCATCACAATTCCTGTACAAATTAATGGTTCCTTCATTCTTTCACCAACTGGATGATATACTCTTGCAAAATGCTCACTCAGTAATTCCACTATATTGACTGATTCAGTGACCTCCTTACCATTGGCATTCCTCAAGATCATTCTGCCGTGTACAGTTTTTTTTTTTGCTTGCAGCATATTGAAAGAACTGTTTGGGATTCTCCTTAGCTTGCATACTAGTTTCCTTTCATAATCCGCTTTTGCTTTTTTTTTTTTTACCACACTCGTTATCCTTCTGGCCTGCGCTTTACCGTTTGTGTGCCTTCATATCACCTTTCTCTTTAAATTCCCTCCACAGCCATTTTTTTTTTTTGCAGCTCAAGCCTAATGGTGTTATTCATCCATTTAACCCCTACTTGTTTTACTATTCGGATCAACATCCAGCCCTTGCAGCTTTACGTGCCATGGCACTGAACCAAGCAATCTCCTAAGCTTGTCATACTTGCCAGCACGGTAATTCCACATATACCCTGTCTTAATCGAAAATTCCACACCTTTAGCCACCTCCCAGGTCAACCTGATGATCACTCTCACCTTATCTTATGATTCATTACAGTCAAATTCTCAGATGCTATTACCAGGTCAAGCACTCTCAAACCCCTAGTATTTTTAATTACATGCTGTCTCAGATAGTTATCCCTTAATAACTGAATAAAATCCATTTCCTTCCTCTCGTGCCCTCTCCTCCTTCCAATCAATGTTACCATAGTTGAAATATCCCATATTAATTACCCTCCTTCCACTTATTGCTTCTATTTGCTTATGCATACTATCTCCACCATCTATTTCATCACCTGGTCTATAGCAGCACCCAACTGCATATTTTGTTCTGCCAGTCTCAATCTCACACCAGATAGCCTCAAATGAACTCTTTTCACTATCCTGCAAAACAACTTCAAATCTCCTTGGCTGCAGTTCATCAGCTATCATCGATAACACTCTTTCCCCCATTTTATTCTCTCAGTCCCTCCTAAACACACTAAACCTCCTAAACATGGCTGACGGAAGACGATATAGTTAGTGGGATAGAATGTGTAGGTTATAGCCCACTAACTATATCGTCTTCCGTCAGCCATGTTTCACTAATTCCAATAACCTGTGGCCAGGAAGAGCCAACCAAGGCCAAAAATTCTTCCTTCTTGTTCCTAATACTCCTGGCATTAGTATAAATGAATTGCAGAGGTCCCTTTGTCCCACCCATATCTTGATGCGTTATTCTAACTATCCCATTCTGATTTCTTGTCCTTAGTACTAGTTCGGGTACATTATATACATTCTTACACTCAATTGTCTCACTGATGTCCACATATCCACTTCCCCCCCCTCCTTGGTAGTTCTAGTTTCCCAGGTTCTGCATATCCATTTTCACTTCATGCAGCAACACTTTTTCCAATCTCCGCACACCGAATCCATTCAAATGCAGGCCATCCATCTTGTATAAATTCTTTTTTTCCATCAAACTCATTCACACGTCCACGAATTCCACACCACACCGTCTGCATAACCTGCGCATAAAGTCATTTGTGATTATGGCCCTTCTAAACTCCTCTCTGTCGTACCATGGCAACACTCACCATCCTAACTCTGTCACTCTTTTCTTTCGCTACCTTTAACAATACTTTCAAGTCCTCTCTCATAAAAAATTTATCTCCTTTCAATTCATTCGTACCTGCCACAACTATCATTTAGGCTAACACAATATATCAAAATTTATACATTAATTCTACATTTTCCTTTTTATAATTTCACACACATCTTTCCTATTATTGTTTGCATTTGTTCTGTCATCAATATACAATTTCCTATGTCTATTGATCATGACATTTGCTGGGATATTCACTTCAGTATTGTGAAAGTTTTGAGCTTTTACTATTTTTAATAGTGAACTTAAAATAGCATTGATGGTATGGGACTTTTCCATAGTGCAACATTTCATTATAGTGTTCACTATAGCATGCATTTAAAGTAACAGGGTTCACCACAAGAATGTGAGGATTGGACATTAGGTCAGAAGCCCTTGTCTCTCCTGGTTATCTGGCTTTGATCCTTAAGGGTCAAAAGTTGCTTAAGCAATTTTATGCAACAAGTGTTGTGATCCTAAGGAATAATCCCCTGATGTGTTGTATCAGTGTAATTATAATAATTACACTGATACAATTATGCCTAAACCTATTAATGGATGTTGTTGTCATGTGCCATCCAATCATTTTCAATCCTTAGTGATCTTGTGAACAAAGGCTCCCTATCCCACTTGGCCTCCTGTTCTTTCTTACAGCAATTATAAGTTTAAGCTGGTAAGTTCTTTTATATTTTCCATCCAACTCTTTGTTCTCTTCCTCTTCTTATTCCCTCAATCTTTCCCAACATAACTGCCATTTCCAATAATTTGTCTACTTGCATAAACATGTCCAAAGTACATTAACTTCTGTGTAGCGATCATTGCCTCCAAGAAGCCTTCTGTCTTCATACTCTCTAAAACCGTCTTATTGGTCATTCTTGCAGTACATGGAATACAAATGGATACAAATCATAAAAACTAGGCAAATTAACATCTCAATGCATACCTATCATCACTGCTGTATTTACAAACGGCATCACCAAGTCTCGATAACTTGTTAGTGGAAAACAAATTTTCTACAGCCTTTCTCTTCAAGGTGTTTGGTCTTGGCTGGAATATAAAAATAATTATGGATTAAACACAGGGTATAAAAAATTACAGCAACATTAATGCAAAAGACAAGTTCTTGAAAATTTCTGCACATAATAATATGGTGAGAAAACAAGTTTTCTATATAAAATAAAGGAAATGGAGAAGCATGCATATAAGATACTGTACTCCTCATTCAAACATTATGCTATGCACATGCTTTCAACTTCACTGAGAAGAAATGAGTGCAGAATTAATAACTCACTCACTATACATTTAAGAACATAAAAGAAGAAAACATATCAGAAATTTTTCACTAGTAAGGCAATGAATATTCGTAAAGAATTATTTCAAAGAATGTGGGAAAGCTATGTAAAAATAGCTAAACAAACCCCATGGGCAATTGTTAACTGTGGCCTTAATGATACTGGTGAATTTGACTTGTATTCTGATGACAAACATGTTATCAGAATACAAGCAATAATTTCTTATTAATTAACTACTCAAATGATGAATTCATTCTTCTTCATTCTTGTAGATTTTGTTTAAAGTCAATTTTAATTCATAGTTATACTTCACAGTATGAATATTAAAAGAACAAAAATTATTTCTTAAGCTTTGAAATTTCACAAGCTACCATCTTCAAAAAATACAAAAATATGCTTATTATTGAATACAATACTATAATTCAGCAGTCACAGAAACATCTCATATTTTAACTGAAAGAAAAGGAAGTTTATTTACAGAGGTTAGGTTACAGATGGTCTTGATATGACTGTCTCACAAATCTTTAAATTAATTTGCCATACTTACTGGGATGAGGATAATGCTTCACAGCTGATGCCAGGAATAGTCTTCCCACCCACAGTGATTCACATGAAGAAAGTGTCTTTTCCCCATCCAATCCTCTGTGTGTGTGGGGGGGGGGGGGGGGGCATCACTGTCTATACTGAGACAGTGATGAAAAAGATTGAAAAACAAAAACTAGGAATTAGTATCAATGGTAAAATACAACAATCTTAGATATTCTGATGATACCATAGCAGAAAACAGAAACAAGTTAATCAAATTTCAGCTACTAACTGAAGAAGGTAAAGAATTTGGATTAGATATGAGGGTGGTCCTTGGCCTAACAATGAAAAAACAAATTTATAATTTCAAAATTATTTTTATTTTTCAACATAATCTCCCTTAAGACTAATACATTTATTCCAGCAATGTTCTAGTGCCATTATCCCATCCTGTAGTGGTTCTCAATAAGATCTGCAATCACCTCTTGATTCAAAGAAAACGCTGACCAGAGAAGAAGAGTTTTAGTTTTGGGAAGAGACAGAAGTCAGAGGGAGTCAAATCTGGGGAATAGGGTGGATGTTCCAACAATTCATAGTGCAGATCCCTTAATTTTCCCATTGCAACACTTTTGTGGGCAGGTGCATTGTTCTGATGAAAGATGATTTTTTTCTTCTGCAAACTGGGTCTTTTCTCACAAATGTTTTCCTCTAGTCTGGTTAAAAGATCGGAATAATATTCCCCAGTTACTATTTTATCTTTTTCAAGATAATTAATAAACAAAATGCACCTTTAGCATCCAAAAACACCATTGCCGTGACCTTTCCTGCTGATGGAACTGACTTTGTCTTCTTTAGCACTGAACAACCGGCTTCTGTCCACTGTTTCGACTGCTGTTTGGATTCTGGTGTGTAATGGTGAATCCAAGTCTCATCCATAGTAATAAATCGATACACAAAATCAGTTTTATTCTTGTTAAAATGCTCCAAGCACTGTTCAGAGATTTTTCATGCGAGTGCATTTTTGATCTGCTGTGAGCAAGCATGGCACCCATCTTGCACACGGCTTTCTCATTTGCAATTCTTCATGCAAAATATATCCTACACATTCTTTTGAAATGCCTATAGTCTCAGCAATTTCACAAACTTTGACTCGCCAGTCACCCAATACTATATCGTGCACTTGATCAATGATTTCTGGTGTTGTTACGCTTTTTGGACGTCCTTCACGTGGATCATCTTCAAGGCTGGCACGGCCATGTTTAAACTCGGCAGCCCATTTCTTAATTGTCGAAAATGAAGGAGAAGAGTGCCCATAAACTTTTATGAACTTCAAATGAATTTCTTTTGGCATTAAATCTTCTTTTACAAAGAATTTACAAAAAAATAATAAAATTGGAAAGAAAAAAAAAAAAAAAAAAATATATATATATATATATATATATATATATATATAAAATCAGTAAAAAAAGAAGGAAAAAAATCCTCTTTAACCTACCCAGGGTACAAAAGGCACTATAGGTGGGAGCAAAAAAAAAAAAAAAAACCCTCCCTGTCAATGTTATGGAAATTGGGACAGGTGGAAGCTCTAGATCATAGGTTCCCAAAATGGGCGGTGCCACCCCCAGTGGGCACTGAAGCCTTCTGGGGGGGGGGGGGGGGGCTATAGTGGGATCAGAAGCATTTGAGGGCATTCAGGCGGTCTATGGCTCTTTATAGAAGAAATTACTTACATCATCAATTTTTTTATCAATTTTCTATTTCAATTATTTAATCATTTGAAAATTTACCATGCCAGATAGAAATAGATGTCAATTTTCTATGTCAATGAGAAAATTGAACGTGTCATACAGGATATTTTAACTTCTATTTTTTATATACTTAAAAAATGTATTCATTTTTTGCTATTGTAAAAATTGATCGTGCCATACAGGCTTTAGTCTATCCACGCAGCAGACAAGTGTTAACTAGTAGTATGCTGGTCAACTATTACGTAGGTAATTCACTCAATTCAGCTTGTTTTGACAGGAATATGGGTGCTTGCAGTGACTTGTTCAAAGCATGAGTACGATGGTATCGCAAACAAGTCAATGCATGCAAGTCGATTCGGACTAGATTTCAAATCTATAAATACAAGTGGTTTAGGAAATAAGTTTCGTTATTTTTTGTGTGCTTTGCCAACAATCATCAGTCAAAAGTGAGATAGATAAGTGGAGTCATAAAAAGTGTAAATAAATCTTTTATTTTGTGAATATTTTTGCAAATTTTATTACTTATTATGTCTGAATATAAGAAGAATTGTCGACAGTACAGTACTGAGTATTTGAAATATGGTTTTATTCAGTCTCAAATATTTGAAATATGGTTTTATTCAAACTGTTATAATGGGGGAGCGTTACAAAATTTATGTCTTGCAAAGTGGGCAGTGGCCTGAAAAAATTTGGCAACCTATGCTCTAGATCATCATGGGAAAACCTCATTTCCACTATTTTAAAAACAAGGGATACAATTTATAGAAATGGTTTTAAAAGGGCTACACAAGTGGAAAAAGGTTGGGAACCACTGCTCTAGATGCTCGAGGACCAGTATGCCTACATGGGATGGATTAATGATTGGGAAGGAGGAAGAAAGGGGAAAGAAGATTATTTCTGGTGTCAGCATCAGCTGTAAAGAAATTTCCCTGGCCACAATAAGTATGACTGCCTTAATTTACTTAAGATTTGGGAAAGGTCATTATAAGACCATCTAAGCTAACATCTCTCAATAAACTTTCTTTCATTTGGGCTTAAAGGGTACAACAGGACATTAGTTCCTTTTATCAGTTCCAATTTGAGATGTTTTCGACAACCACCTCATATTTGTGTTGTTTCAATAAGAAGCATATTTTTGTACTCTAAAGATGTTTTATTTGAATCCATAAAAGATTAGCAACGCAACTTAATTTTTTGTTCCTTTGGTGGTGTTCATATTGTGAAGCACAACTATGAATACAATGCCTAAGTCTTTCAATCACACCATTTAAATTAAAAAATAACTTCAATAATTGACTAAGAGTTCAAGAATAAAGACTGAATACCAGAGAATGCATGTTATCATCCTATTATAATGCCTTTGATGCAGTGAAAATATTAGTCTCACAAATTTTTGGAGTAGTTTTCTGAACAACTCCAAAAAATTCTGAACATCATTTAGGCCAATTCAACTTGTGAGACATGATACATTAAATGTATCCTTCATGTCCCTCAATCCTTATGTCTGTTGAATGACTTGTTTGATTAACGTAAGAGAGAAACTGCATTTGTATGGCATTTTAGACACTCTGGGCAAAGATAAGGGGGGGTCTGTTGTGTTGGTGGAAAGCAGAAATAGATGCGAATATAGAACTGAAACTATTTAATATATTCTGGAGACCTCTAAAGTACATCATTGATAGAACTCTTCTTTCAAATGCAGAATGATTTGAGATGGTATGCAGTTATTATCTATGATTCTTTAAATAATTTTCAGAATGTACCCATTTTGTTGCATCTGATTTGACTGTACACAGTTCTTTCCAAAAGTGATACTGTATGGGCACTGCTTAATAACATTTACACAATGCAATATTTCTGTAACAGATGGCATGATTTTTTTTCTGCAAGTATCTACCTGGGAAAGATGACTTGTGGTATGCATACAGGACTTGGGTATCATCTGTTTCTCTTATAAGAAGAGCATCCAAAAAGGGTAACTATCCTTTTCCCTTTTTCAAGGTGAATTTTATCCAAGGTTGGAAATTTTTTGACGGAAAATGAAGGTTCTGATTCAGGGACAAATGATGAATGAACAGCATCCAATAGAGATTGGCACAGGCAACTTTAGTTAAGAACAGTTGGTCTTCTATCTAATAGACAAGCTTAGGTGTTGAATGTTATGTATAACTTATTTTAATGGTATCACAACACCAAACCAACTAAATTATATATATATATATATATATATATATATATATATATAAAAGATGTTTATTAACTGGTTTATATTTTGCTGGATTTCAAGCCAGCATCTTCAGAACACATTACAGTCAACATGTGACAATGAAAACAGAACAAATGAAACATTTAAAGTTGTAATTGACACAAGATCTAAAGTCCTAATTTGGCACCCTATAATGTTATAAAAAAGAAATATTACAGCTATATAAAAGTTGATCTTAAGATAACAATCTCCAAATTTTTTGCAAATTAATGCAACCATTTTGTCAAAACTGAAGATCCAGAAAAGAAATGGGAACAAGTTAAAGAGAAAATAAAGAAGATCGCAGAAGAAGAAATTGGATATGTAAGAGCTACAAAAAAAAAAAAAAAAAAAAAAAAAAAAAACTCGGGTTAACTAATAAGATGATTTCTCTAATGGAAGAAAGAAGACATTGGAAAAATAAAGACACCCCAGAACGGAAAATACAATATAGAACCCTGAATGACAAATTGAGAAGGGAAGCAGAAAGAAATAGAGAAGATTGGCTTAAAAAAACAATGTGAAGAAATGGAAAATTATGAGAGAGTGGGAAGGTATGATCTTTTATATGAAAAAGCAAGAAGCATGAATCACAAAAGATATGGAATTCGAGCTAGAGGCATAGAAAATAAGAATGGAGAAATCATAACTGAAGAAGATAAAATCCTAATGAGATGGAAGGAATACATTGAACATCTATATGACAAGGAAAATAGACCAAATGAGTTGCCATTAGAAGATATAAAGAAGGTAAATGAAGATGATCTAGGCCCAGAGATTTTGAAGACAGAAGTATAAATGGCCATTAAAAAACTAAAATGTGGAAAGGCAGAAGGAATAGATGAAATACCTGCAGAATTCCTGAAACAACTTCAGAAGAAAGAAACTGTAGAAATAACCAAAATAATAAATTTAATTTATAACAAAGGAGTACTACCAAAAGATTTTATAGCCTTAATATTTATACCAAAGAAAAGTAATGCAGTGAACTGCAAGGATTTTAGAACAATAATCCTCATTTCCCATACATCAAAAATACTTATGAGAATCTTAACACGAAGAATTACATCTAAAGTGGAAGAATTTCTTGTTGAAGATCAGTTTGAGTTTCAGGAAGGGCAGGGGAACAAGAGATGCAATTGGACTGTTAAGAATAATAAGTGAAAGAAGTTTGGAAGTGAATAAAGAGAAGTTAATATCTGTTATATAGATTTTGAAAAAGCTTTTGACTTTGTAAAATGGGATAAGATGGTGCAAGTAATGGAAAAGATCGGTATAGATTGGAAAGACAGAAGGCTAATTATTTCACTATATATGGGACAAACTGCCATGGTGAGAGATATATATGGTACAACAGAACCAGGTATCATTGGACGAGGAGTAAGACAAGGCTGTTCTCTGTCACATTTTGTTTAACATGTATTCTGAAGCAATGTTTAAAGCAGCACTGGAGAATACGGAAGAAGGAATAAAGATTGGAGGTAGACAGATATTTGCAATAAGATACGCAGATGACAAAGTATTATTATCAAATACTGAAACAGGACTACAACATCTATTGAACAGATTACTGGAATCTTGTATCAATTATGAAAATTAACATCAGAAAAATAAAGATAATGAAAATAGCAAGGAAAGAGGCAAATATGGATATCAGAATAAATGGGGAAAAATTAATCAAATAAAGACATTTTAAATATCTAGGAAGCATTATTAGCAGTGATGGAGGATGTAAAAGTGACATAAAAGCAAGAATAATGATGGAAAGAGATGCCTTTAATAGAAAATGGATAGAAACCTAAAGAAAAGACTAATAAAATGTTATGTGTGGAGTGTTGCCCTCTATGCAGCTGAAACTTGGACATTGAAGAAAGCAGAAATTAAGATTTTGGAAAGCTTTGCGATGTGGATTTGGAGAGGGATGGAAAAAATCAAATGGACAGATAAAATAACTAATGAAGAGGTCTTAAAAAGAGTAGAAGAAGAAAGAAGTCTTTTAAGGAGGATAAAAAGAAGCAAGGGAAACTGGATCAGACATATTCTGAGAGAAAATGGAATCATCAGAGATGCTATCGAAGGAAAATAGACAGAAAAAGATCCAGAGGATGTTCTTTTTCCGTCTATTTTTCCTTTGATGGCATTTCCTTTGTTAAATGACACGCTGAATGGAGACAGGTACACAACCTTGAAAGAGAAGGCTCAGAAGAGACCGGAAGGAAAGTTTCTGCTGCTAAAAGAAGAACCTGCTCAATTGCAGAATACTCAAGAAGAAGAATGCAACCATACTGTCAGGTTAGGAGAATGCTTCATAGCCAAGGCTGATTCGAAAAATAATCTTGTGTACCTGTAATGACTTCTATAAAGCACACTCCTTTTCTTCCATCCAATCCTGTGTGAAGGCATGTCCAAAGCATGGTCTGCCAAGTCCAGACTTGCCATAATAATTGTAATGAATGTATTTTTTATGTTCTTCAAGGCAGATGTTAACAATTCTTCCTGTCTGCACATAGCAGGCCAGGTCAGTCGTGTGGAACTTCATACACTCCAAGATATGACAGGGATGGAGTTTATCCTTAGAAGAGCAGATCAGAGTTGCTAATATAACGAGCGGTTTGAATGTGGTGCAAAGGTTATATTTTATTAGTACTTTGGCTATCTTTTCAGATGTACCTTGTACACAGGGTGTAAAATCTTTCATGATATGTTACTATGTAACTTATCATCATGTTTTTGACTGCAATAATTTTGTATTTGTAATAACTTAACCATAGGCCTTTGTTATAATAATGTGGCACATGACATCATTATGTAATGCTTAACCCACGTCCATGTATTGCAATTTCAAAAAACGTGCGGAGTATGTCGTACGAATGTCAATACATGACCCTATATGGAAGTTTTGAGAGATGTACACATGCGTACATCTCTCAAAATTGTGATTTAACTTTAAGGGAAGAAACATAGAATTAAGTGTGAGTCGGAAAGAACTGAAATTGACAAAACTTGTAATGGAATTATATATATATGTTAATGTGAACCAATCTGTATAAATATTCCTTTTTGATTTAATTAAATGGTTTGTGAACGACACACTAGACCAATTCTGTAGTTGCAATGTCCTGAAAATTTTGAACCTGCATAAGATAAAGTTTAGGTGATCGTTAATCAAGTCATGACTAATTAAAGGTAAAGATTAACATAAATGGGTATAGTCCGAACACAGAAGAGAGAGCTGTCGTTGGCAGACTGTCAAGAAGAGTCAATTCATGTTGAAGGGGAGAAAAAAATAAGGCAATGTACGAATTGGTCATCAACACACAAAATCATGTGCTTCATAAGTAAAATTTTTCAACTGTTATACAAGCAAAATAGTTACCACTTTAAAAACTACAATGATCATAAAAGATAAATTAAGATAAATTTTCCAATGTGTAATAATAAGCACCCATCCCACAATGCAGATTGATTACCCTATTATCGGAATGGATTCTCCTTCTTTTAACATGCGCAGAAGTGTCGAAGGGTCTCGTATCTGTGGGAGTACTATAATGCTGAAATAACTGCTTTGTCTTTAGTTTAAATTCTTATAATCTTGCACTCAAGACACAGTCTAACTTGCACAGTCATAAAATTAATAAATTTGTTACACTATAGAGCGTGAGAATAAGATCTAATAGAAATAAATAAATGGCGGCAGTTGACTATTCATGAATATTAAGTAAACGACAAAGAAGGGTTGAGAATTACATAACAGAATTATAACAAGAGAATAGTGATTTTGTTCTTGTATTTAAGGAGGGGGAAGTAAGAAGGCCATGTAGTATTTTATTTTGTAGGAGCTGTATCCATTGGCAAAAAAAAGTTTGGTGCGATATTTATGTTTGGAAAGAGCTGCATCATTAGAACAAACAGCCACAGCTGGAAGATGATGTAGATATCTTCTTGTGTGTGTTGGTTTTCTGTAAATGGAAAAAAAATAGTGGACCATCTGAAAGCCAGGTAACTAATTTTGTCAATGAACTTTGTCTATTGTATTTTTAATGGTTAGTGACAGATATAATGGTTAGTTTCGATGTCACGTCTTTGTTTACTTATGTACCACTAATACACACTAGAATTAATAAAGTCTAATTTCCTCCCTGATATCTTTGAATTATTCAAATTTACTATGCATGCAGGTTACTTTAGATGACAAGGATATATCTACAAGCAGACTAATGATACTGCTATGGATTCCCCCTCCCTGCCCAGCTAACTTTTACATGGAACACTTCGAAAACAAAATACTTACCACAGCTACATACAAGCCCTTAATGTGGTTATGTTTTGTTGATGTGTTTATCAATTGATCCCCACAGACACCTTGAATTCCTTTGTAGATACTGCTTAAACCTGTCTAAATAGCCAACACCCCAAAATTCATTTCACAGTAGGGAAAAAAAAAGGTTTGCCTTTTCTTGAGACATTAGTCACTTGGCTTTCAGATGGTTCGCTATCTTTTTTCATTTATAGAAACCAACACACACAAACACACACACAGGAAGATATTCTGCCTATTTTATCATCATCATCATCATCATCCAATTCCTGACGTGTACAGGATATTATGATAGCACTACATGAAGAACTTATATCATCACAAACTTCCTATCAATAATTTTCCTCCATATCAATGTTATTTGTCAAGAAGCCAATATTATCAGATCTTTCTCTCTTCTAAGGCATATTTATTGTATAAATCCACCTATACCTTGGTCTTCCTCTGGTTCTTTTTCCTGCCAACCTGGCAGAGAACACTTGTTTTGCTAATCTTTCCTCTCCATTCTGTTTCAGTGACCATACAACCTGAGATTAGCTCTGCTAACACATTCCTGGATGCTAACAATGTCAAGTTCTTTCCTAATATCCTCATTTTTAATATGATACTGCAATTGATGCCATCTGTTCATGCCCCTAATATTTCTCAGGACTCTCAAATCTGTGGTCTCTAGTTTTTGATCAAGTGTTTTATTTCTGACCCAGCTCTCAGATCCATAAGTTAAAATTGGTTTGAACACTATCTTGTATACAGCTAATTTGTTTTGACTAATTTCTCTCTTATTCCATATAAATTAATTCAGTTCATTCACTTCCAATAATACTAGCTTTGTTGATTATGTTGTCTATTTCCATATTTAATTTGCCAACTTCACTAAAAATGGTACCCAAGTAGCTGAAATTTTACTTCTTCAATAGGTTCTCCATTCACGATGCAGTTGAAATTTTCAATGTTCTGCCTATTTTCATTGTCTTTGTCTTGTTATTCTTGCAGACTTGTAATGGATTTATTTAAAAGTATAATATCATCTGCATAAACTAAAGAGCTGAGATTAATATCTCCAATTTTGATATCAGGTTTAATACTATTTTCCTTCTTAATACAATCCGTATAGATAACAAATAACAGAAGGGATAACATATGTTCTTGTCTGACACCAGATTTAACATCAAACCATGTTTCTATACTTCCTGCAATTCAAACTGCTGACTTACAACTCAAATGAAGACCATGTACTGCTTAATAATGCCCCATTGACACCATACAGCTGTAGAATTTTGAATCTTTTCTCTTGGCACCTTGTCATATGCCTTTTGCAGGTCTACAAAACTTAAACACAGATCTTTGTTATATTCCCATCATTTCTCAACCATTTGTCATGAAGTGAAAATCTGATCCTGAAAGCCTCTATTTGGCCTGAATCCTTATTCTTCACCAAGCTTCCCTTCCACAATCCTTCTCAACCATTTCTCAAGTATACTTGCATAAATCTTACCAGGAACACTCAGTAGGGAAAACTTCTAATTCTCAGATTCAGTTTTATTTCTCTTTTTATATATCGGTACTATGAGAGCTCTACTCCAATCATCTGGAATTCATCCCTCTGTCCAAACCTTTTGAACTATGCAGTGCAGCCACTGCAAGACTTTTATACCATACTTGAACATTTCTGGTCAAATATCATCTATTTCTTGTCTTTCCATATTTCAAGCTTTTGATGGTTTCTCTAATGTATTCCTGATTGCATGCCTGTAGAGTGTTCTTTATCACTGTGCTGTCACTGTTTGTTTCATTTAGCAATTTTTTTGAAGTAATTACTCCATACATAAGACCCCATCTTGACTACTGTGTCCAGATCTGAGCCCCTGGGTTTCTTCTTGATGGGGAGGAGGTGGAGAGGATTCAGAGGCGAGTGACCAAGATGATAGCTGGTCTATGGAATGAACCTTACAAGAACAGATTGAAGATCTGTGGGTTTCAGAAATTGGTTGATAGGCGGTAAAGGGGTGATATGATTGAGACATTCAAATTACTGAAGGGTTTTTACAAGATTAATTCAGAGGAAATTTTTCAGAACAGGTCTGGTGATGGGAGAACTAGGGGCCATCCATGGAAACCGAGCAAGAGTGTAGTTAGCAACGGTGATAGAACTAGGTTTTTTACTTGGAGAGTGAAATAAGCTGCCAGAGTTTGTTGTTGGTGCCATGACTATAAATGAGTTCAAAGCAAAGTATGATAGATACTGTGCAAATGCCGAATAGTTGTTGATATGATGTTTAGGGCTTCCCTTGATGAGTCTAAGGACTCCTTGGAGTTGCCTGTAATAATAATACATCAAGGATATCTTTTTCACCAGTTTTCATGTAACCTTTATCATCTCTAATTCCCTTTACACCCCTCTTTCCTCCACAATCTTGAGCTTTTTCAACAGCCTCCAGAATATCTTACCCACCTTTCCGATATTTATTTTCTATGTTCTTGGCAAAGTCTTCCCATGACATATTTATTTTCTATGTTCTTGCCAAAGTCTTCCCATAACATTTGTTTAGCTAGTTTTACACAGTATTTAGCTTTCTTACATTTGTCTCTGTATTCTCTTCTAAGAGCATAAGCTGACTTATTTGCTAGGAACTTTCGATATGCTTTCTTCTTTTCCTTCACTGTCTCTTTAACTTCCTGTGTCCATCATGGAGTTCTGATTTTTCTATCCTTGCAGACAACCTCGCCACATCCTCTCTGGTTCAATTAATCAATGTTTGGTTCCTGTTCTCAAACTCTTTCACGATTTCTTGAATAATGTTTGTGTATTTTAGTGTATAGTTCACAACTGAGAGATGTTGAACTTTTATTTGCTTTAAAACTTGCTTACATGTTCTTCTTTTCATTATGAAATTAAATTTTATCCTGCTCAAAACTAAATGGTGATCACTTCCAATTTCAAATTCTAGTGTTCTGCACTATGAGAAACCATCACCATCAACATAATCAATAAGACTTTTCTTATTCCTTGCCTCTTCTCTCCATGTGAATTTATGAACATTTTTATGTTGGAACATGGTGTTAGTAATAATCAGTTCATGTCTTGAGTAGAAAACCAACAGGTATTTGCCATTATTATTAGCTTTGCTCTTTTCTCCAAATTTTCCCAAAATATTTTTGTATGTCTGACAATCATTTCCTACTCTGGTATTCCTTTTTCACTGTGGGGTTGCTTTTTCCAAAGCTTCAAAAAATTAATCCAGGTTATATTTCCTGAATATAACATTTTGTATTTACTGCTTAGAAAGATCACCAGTTTTTGTCTTTTTTGTTTCAGTCACCCCTAATCATATCCATCTGGTACTTATTTAATTCTTCTGCTAATTCCATTTATTTGCCATTCAGGCTTCTTATGTTGATAGTACTGATCTTGAGTTTAGGTGCGTTTCAAGAGCTGACATTTTGCTGTTCGCCTTGGTTCCTTGACAAAAACAATGAGGGCCTTGTTTAACCAAGTAATGCTCCAGCCAGCATGAAATGCTGTCATGTTGTACCATCATTTTACGTGTGGTTTAAGTCAATAAGAATACAATTTGATCAATTAAACCCCAAATTGCTAGCCCATCTTCATTCATTCAGTATCCAGGTTGATACATAACAGGGTGCACCACAAGAAGGTTATATCTCTCCCAAGATTATTTTAGTTGAAAGAACAGAAGCTATCTGGGTGCATAAATCAGACCATATAATCTTGAGAAAGATGTAATATTTGCTAATGGTATATTGGTATTTAATTACTAGTATTTAATTGCAAGACAGCAATTAAATACTAGTAGTTATCAATCTTAAAAGGCTATCTGTCATTGTTCTACAATGACAGACTATTCAGAGGGTGGTGCCAAAAGGTTTGCTATTGTGAGATTGACTAGCTTGTTTATAAATTAAAGATGCCAAGATAAAGATAGACAACTCATATATAACCAAGTGGAAAAACTTCCAACATCTATCTCTAATCCAGAGTATTTTAATAATAAGGTGTGACACCTTTTGGCTACTCATATATGGAAATATGACTTCTGCATTACTTCAACCTTCAGTCTGGCTCTCACTGATGAGATCTCAGTTTTTGGCAAGTACTTTGGTTTTCTTTTCTTTGTTTTTCACTTCTTCTACTGGTGATAGGTGGTAGTTTTGTCCCCACTAGCAATGGTTTCTTTTTTAAAATAATAATAAAAAATAAAATAAAAAAAAGCTGGTAATGCAGTTAATATCTGCATTACAGGATTACTTTTGGAGGTATCATGGCCAAAAGTAATCCTGTAATGCACATATTAACTTGGAATTATTTAATTATCAGTCTTATGACTGAAAAGGTTTTTTTTCTCTTACAATCAAATACAGAGGTCATAGTCAGGGCCGGTTTTATCATTAGGCGCACCTAGGCAATCGCTTAGGGGTGATTATTTATTTTTATAAATATCCATATGTGTATGTGTGCTTATGTGAATATGACAAAATACATATAGAGAGACAACGTATAGGGATGCCTAAATTTTCTTTGCCTAGGGGCATCAGATACTCTCGGACCAGCCCTGGTTATAGTCATTTCCCCACCTGAGATAATGGTACTAATTCCTCCAAGGGTGCAAACTCTAGGAACTGAAATTCCCAGATGTGAAGAAGCGAGATGGGTAACTAAGGTTTCAATAGAGATAGTCGGCACAAATAAGATTTATTCTTTCATCCCTTATGGTGGAGGGAAATATTTAATTGTAGTTAAAGATGTGGAAACAAGGGACAAACTATTACAGGGTTTTACTTTCGAAGGCAGCAATTATTCCTGTAATGGTTGGGAGCCAGGTAAAAACAGTAAAAATTGAAAGATTTCCGATGGAACATATAGAGAACAGTCATAAAATTCTTATACAGACATTTTCAAAGTGGGGTAAGATTAGTAATATATGAAAGGGTTTATCAGGTGAAGATCTAAATTGGTTTTCTGGTGATGTCACCGTCACAACGGATATGAAGACGCCCATACCAAATTTTGTCAACATCGGCACTACCTGAGTTATGATAAACTATCCTGGAGTACAATGCCTGCATTGTGGTTCATACGATCACTTGGATGGTAAATGCTCCAAATCTAAATGTTTCAACTGCATGGAGATTGGACATATTGCTAATTAGTGCCTCAAAAGAAAGTTCTGAACACCACATTAACACCTGTCCTTTTAGATCTTTTGCTGAAAGAGTGGAAGCACTGATAGAGCCAATTATAACACCGTATATATCAGAGAGGCATAATGAAGCATTCCCGGATCTTCCAATTCAGTCTAGTAAAGATGGCACTTTTAAACAAACTACACTTTGTAAAAATCACAAAAAGTGCAAGACCAAATCAGCTGGAAATTAGCCCCAAAATTCCAGATCAGCAGGAGCGACTTTCCCAGTCAATTACAGATGGAATATCAGTTGAAATTACCAATAATGAATCTAGTATAACATCTGAACAGGTACAAAACGAAATGCAAAAACATGCAACTGTTCTACAAGGAGAAATTGGAGAAGAAACAGAAAAGCAAGTAAGACAACTGAAAGAACTTAATATGTAGACAAGCTCATTAAAAAGGAAAGATGATTTAATGAAAAAAATTAAAAAAAGGAACTACAACTAAAAGAAAAAGAAGTAATAAAAAATGTAAAGATGGAGAAGGCTGTGGATCATCAAATAAAAACTCTTCAAGCTCAGAAGAGTTTATGGATTATGAAGAACCAACTCATGCAAATAAAGGGAAAGTAAGAGATACAATTAAAGAAAATTTAATAAAGGGTTTACTGATTCAAAGTGTTCTCAGTACAATTACCATCTACATGATAAGAAAATAACTAGCTTCAAAATCAAGAATGATAAGCATGAAATTGAAATAATGGAAAGCAACTGTAAAAAACTGGAAAACAATTTACAAGAAGCAGGCTACACAGTTGCTCCTTCACAGATTGAAGACCTCATCAGGTTCATCCAAGATTTAGAAGTTGAAGACTCACCAGACACTCCATTAATCATAGCATCTCCTTTCTGCACTGCCTTATTAAATGTACGAGGATTCCACAGGCAAATTAAACAAGAAACTATATGGAAACTTATGCTATGCCATAATATCAGGTTTTTGTTTCTCTAAGAAACATACTTCTGCAGATATAAAAAGTTTAATACATAGGTATCCACTTTTTTCTTATTGGAGCTTTGGAAGATTTAACAGGGCTGGAGGAGGAGCTCTTATTCTTTCCCTCCCTCCTTGGGTCATTTTGTAATATCCAGGGGAAGCAAAAGGGAGAATCTTGACAATAGACTGGAAATACTGTGGATGTGTAATAAGGTTTATAAATGTTCATGCGCCATCCAATTGAACAGTTAGACAAAAATTCTTCCAGGAATTGGAGCCATATTTATACAGTGCCCACTACATCATAGAAGCTGGAGACTGGAATTGTATTGAAAACCCCACATTAAACAAAATAGGAGGACACCCCAGGAGTAAAAAAGTGAGATATGCACAGTTTGAAACATGTCTTGACAATGGTACTCATATTGATCTAATTCAGGGGTCGGCAAACAGCAGCCTGCATGTGGCCCAAACGTGCATTTTTGGCAGCCCATAAAAGGTTGACCATACTTACATGATATGTTGAATTATTTAAATAATACATTTTATAATATGAATAATAAATTAAAAATTATTTTATACCTATACTTCGTGATATTGCTGTGCAACTTGGTGCGAATCAATTGTGTGAATCATCATGAGCGGGGGATAGCAAAGGCGACTTCATCCGACGACAACCGAGATTGATGAACTTTTGCATTTCTTGATAGAAATAGAATTGGAGTATAAGGACGTTATCTACTACTCAGCTGTTAGATGGTTAAGTAGAGGTGCTGTGCTGAAAAGATTTTTTAATTTACGTGAAGAAATAGATATTTTCATGATGGAACACAAAAATACTGTCCCACAACTATCGGATAAAACTTGCATATATGGTAGATATTACAACATACCTTAATGAACTTAATTTGAAGCTACAGGGCCAAGGTAAATTATTAGCAGAACTGTTTTTTGACAGCTTCTGAAGGCAAACTACGTTGAAGAAACATGTCATGGAAGAAAATTTACATCATTATATATGTTGCAAATCTGCATCTACAGTTGGATGGCATACACAAAAGGAAACTTTTGTTGGTATTATTGAAGATTTACAAACAGAATTTTTAACAACATTTGTGGATTTTCATAAAAATAGCATCAAAATGCGATTATTTTTGAACCTTTTAATGTCGACATTGATGACGTACCAAACCAACTACAGATGGAAGTTTTGGAATTACAACACAAGGAACCATTAAAGAACGCATTTTCATTAGAAAATACCAAAAAATTTTATCGATGCTTATCAAAAAAAATTTGAAGGATTAATCAGTTTCGCAAAGAAGATGATAGTTGCATTAGCAGCACATACATTTGTAAACAAGCATTTTCTGCCACGAGTTTAAAAAAAAAATAAAATTTCTTCTCAACTGGCTGACGAACATTTGCATGCCTAGATTCAAATTTGCACCTCAGGTTATAAAGTGGATATAGATAATTTGGCTAAGGGAAACAATCAATAAAGTTGCTTTAAGCAGGTAGATAACACAGACACACACATTGTGATTTTCCTACAAATTATATATTTGGTTTAATCCTTTATCCAAGTGTAAGCAAACAAAGTTTGTGCCTGAAGTAATTTCAGGAATGGGACACCTCATGACAAAAGTGGTATGACTTCACATCACTTGTCTTAGTATCCCATAATGCAAAGCACATCTCCTTGCGAATCCGTATAATGCTATACATTAGAGGAAGGGTCACTACCCAGACTGATTTCGACCTTTATTGAGATCTCATCAGTGGGAGCCAGACCCAGAGGTGGTGATACCAAAGTGGAAGTAATGCAGAAGTCATATTTATATATACGAGTTGCCAAAATGTGTCACAACTTATTATTAAAATTCTCTGGATTAGAGATAGTCAATGGTTGTTTTCCACTTGGTTATACTACGAATTATACATTTGTGATTTTCCTGGTTTTACCTTTTCAGTCATTTCAGATCATAGGTGACTTTGTAGGCATTGCCCACAAAGTATTCCTGGTGAGATTTTTACAGGGTAGTTCACACCAATGCTTCCCCCCCCCCCCCCCACACACACATTTTATCTGGGCTTGGGACTGGCATATGGCTGGGACATATTCATGACTAATACTCGTACGTGTTCACAGAGCCAGTTTGCCTGTTGCAGGGGACGAAAAACCCGAGTTACAGGGTGACCCCCCACCTCTGTATGAGAGGGTTCCCCCCCTTCAAACCCAGGTCTTTCCGACCAAAGGGCTTCATCTATACTGACTGAACGATGGAGGCTCCATATTGCGATGCATAAACTATATTACTTTGTTTTTACGTGATAATTTTTCATCGAGTTTCATTTTCATGCTTGTTTCATATCTCGTACTTAAAATATTTCTGTGTTTTTCAAGATTGATATAATAAAAATTGATAACTTAAGTATTTTTTTCACTCACTATTTTCGCTTGCAGGCCACAAGTGTTAATTAAATGCTTGCGGCCCGATTATTAAAAATAAAAGTTGAATGTGGCCCATGAGTCTGAAAAGGTTGCCGATCCCTGATCTAATTTATATATCTTCTTCCCTTATAAATAGGATAATTCAGATAAAACATCTTGACATCAAATGTCAGATCATAATCCCATTCTACTGCATGAAAAAGTATGTGTTCTGGACCATGAAGACTTCCACCAAATTTTTCGTTGATCTTTTAATCCAAATTCCAGACCCTCTGTTGAAATTGGAATAATATTAATGATGGAATGGGGAAAGGAACAGGCTTTCCTCAAAAGGAAAAAGTTGAAAGACCTATATAAAAAGAGAAGCTGGTTCATAACAAACCAACGTAATGGTATAGACTGAGGCAAGTAATGTGAAGTCTTAGCTTCTTTATACAAGCTGCCTCAGTCCTGAAAATAGTTCAGGAGCAAACTTGTTTGCTTACACTTGGATAAAGGATTAAACTAAGTATATAATTTCTTGGTATCTTTAATTTATACTATAACCAAGTGGAAAAACTTCCAACAATTTTGCAATGGTATAGAATGTAGCAACATTATTAGAAACATTAACATAGAGATAGAAGTGGAAAGGCAGAAACAAGTAGAAGAAATTTTAATATAAGAATACAGCAGCACTTAGCAGATAACCCTTCAGCTGCATTCTTCAATAGACAATTCACAAAATTTTGCAAAGAAAGGACTATCATTAAAATCTGCATTGATCGAGAAGACATGTCCACCACTCAAGACATCCTTGACTCCTTTCAAAAACACTATAAAAATCTGCTTGAAGACAATGGTATGGCTGGAAATTATAACTCTTGGAACATTAATGGCTTTCCTGTTCATATCCAAGGCTTAACAGACCCATTACAGCATCTGAAGTTACCACAGCCTATAAAGAATGCCAGACAAGAAAATCCCCACGACCTGATGGTTTAGGGATAAAAATTTATCGCAAGGCCTCGGATTTTATTCTTCCCATTCTAGTTTTAATTCCTTTCTCTCATCAGGACACATACCAAGTGAATTTATAGCAAGCCATACTGTCCTCATTCCTAATTGGGCATCTGTGAGTAAGTTACTATAAAGTAGTGCTCCAGCATTTTATTGCTACTGCAAGAGTTTTCCATTCAAATTAAATGCCAAAAGGAAATCTTAACAGCGGGTACCAAGAAGCAGATAACCTCAGCACAAGCACCCGTATATGCCTACCGTATGAAGCAAAGATGGCGGCAACAAAAGCCAATGACGAATAAGCACCCCATGTCTCGCCAGCATAGCACCGACAATTGCTGACAAACACATAAAGCTGCAAAATCGATATCAGCGATAAAAAAAGGGTATAATGTGCGAGTTCTGCTGCCACTGGTTACATGCTTCCTGCACAAAAATGGATGAAATGGCACACAAGATATATATCGACCTTAACAAGCCCTATTTCTGTTGGCTGTGCCTCCTGTCTGCAAAACAGCTCCTGAACTTAGGTAAACGAATGGAAAGTCTTGAACAACACATCAGTGTTATGAACGAAACTCTCCTCCAAAATACGCACACTAGAAACCAAGCTCGAATCAACTGATGAACAGCGGCGCAACGCAAGTTCATCCCTCCCCGCAAATGAAATCCATGAAGTAATTGCATCAATGGTGCATAACTCGATGGAGGCCAAAAACAAAAAATTCAACGCCGCCATTTTGAACTTTCAAAAAGAAAACGGAAAAGCACTAAAACTAGCTGAAGAATGCGACATCGACCATAAAAATATCATCAGGTGCCATCGTTTCGGACCCAAAAACAAAAGCAAGGATGGAAAGAACTTTCCACGCCTCATAAAAGTGACTTGCGACACGCACATCAAAACTAATAGCAGCGATCAACAAGTTCAAAGACACTTGTCCCCAGTCCCACATGTGCTTGCCCAGATTTATCATTTGCACAAAGGAAACAAGGATGCCATCTTTGAAGACAACTTGCAGAAAAACGTGAAAATGGTGACTACAGACAAGTTAAATTGGTATAAAAACCAACTGATGCCACTAGAAACCACCATGGTGACCAATATGCAGACACTGCATAGGAAACGTGCAGGACCCCCCCCTCCCCTTGCAGTCAAACATATGACTCATAAACCCTACAAATCCACTTCATCAACACCCGTGGCCTAAACTCCAACCTTAATAGTGTCCACTACCACTTGCAGTCTATCAAACCCCACCTACTCTTTCAGGTAGAAACTCAGATCTCACCTCCCTTCAGCACTATTCATCTGAACCTGCCAACCCAAGGGTGGAGGCTGTGTATACATCCATTCTGACATACCTTGCCAGAGAGAGCACCCAACCTAGAATCACCTAACTTTGTTCTTCTCTGGATGAAAATATCCCTGCCCAATTCAGTCAAATTCATATGCTGTCTCTATCGCTCGCCAAATGCAACCAACCACTCCGAGCTCTTTAATTTCCTCTCCCTAAAAATTGACTTTCTCCAGTCCCACTTTCCCAACAGCGAAATCATCCTCTTAGGAGATTTTAATGTCCACAACACCAACTGGCTTTCCTCCTCCAGCTGTACAGATCTTGCAGGCAGAGATGCTGAAACATTTGCCATCACTAATGGGAAATGTTTCAAATGAACTTACAACTCATTCAGATGCCAACCAGAATACCTGATAACCCAAACCACTCTCCAAACACCCTAAACCTCTTCCTGACTAATGACCCTTCCAAATATACAGTGAAAGTAGAGGGCCCACTAGGCAATTCTGACCACAACCTAGCGCTCATCTCCCCCCCATGCAACAACACTTACACAGCCACTCCCATACAAGAGTAGTTTGGCATTATAACAGTGAAAAGTGGGACAGCTTCCACAACTTCTATGCCTCATTCCCATGGTTAGACTATTGCTTCCGAACTTCCAACCCAAACACATGCACTGAACTCATAACCACAGTAATCCTCACTGGCATGGAATCATACATTCCCCACAGTACTCTGACTTGCCATTCCCTAACTAAACCCTGGTTTTCCCAAAGATGTGCCAAGGCAGTACAAATAAAAAACCAAACATACCATCACTGGCTCAGATCAAGAACCCCCATCCTTCTTTAGAGCTTATACCCAAGCGCAAAATAAATGCAAAAAAACAATCAACGCTAAATAGAGTTCGAAAGAGCAAAAAACAAGAAATTAGCAGCCGAGCCTTTTGTTCTCTCACCAAAGCAATCAGCCATAACTTCTGCCCAACACTATTCCCACCTCTATCGTATCCGGATGGGATGGCTCCATTGCATCATCTCCTACAGAAAAGGCTAATCTCTTGGCCTCACACTTTGCCTCCAATGCACATGCAATCGACAATGGCAAATGTCCCCCAACCATTCCAGATGCCCAACATACAATGCCAACCATATCCTTTTGCCAGAAAGAAATCAGCAAGACACAAAAAAAGTCTCCTGGCCCTGATGGCATTCCTCCAATTGTCCTGAAGGTTTGTGCACCAGAACTGTCTCCTGTCCTATGCTGCTTATATATACTGTCTTACTCCACTGGTATCAATTCCACAGCCTGGAAATTGGCCTATATTCAACCCATTCCCAAAAAGGGTAACCAGTCACTGCCGTCCAACTACCGCCACATCTCACTCACATCAGTCCTGTCTAAAGTAATGGAAAAAATCATCAATTACCAACTCCTACACTACCTTGAAGCTACCTGTCTAATAAATGACTGCCAGTATGGATTCCATTGCTGCCAATCAACAGGAGATCTGCTCACATGTTATCCATTTCTGGTCAAATGCCATGGAGAAATTTGGCAAATCTCAAGCGGTTGGACTTGATATTTCCAAGGCGTTTGACCAGGTGTGGCACAAAGGCTTACTAAGCAAGCTGCCATCATTTGGTCTATCTCAAGACCTCTGTAATTGGATTGCCAGCATTCTGTCTGGATGCTCACTATATGTGGTGGTGGATGGCTCCTTATCCTTTCACCATTCAACCAATGATGGGGTTCCTCAAGGTTCTGTTCTCTCACCAGCCCTCTTCCTACTATATATATATCAATGACCTACTTCAGCTTACCTCCAACCCAATACACAATTTTGCAGATGAGAGCACATTGCACTCCTCCCTTTCTTTTGATAAACCTTACTCCACACAACCTCACCTCAACATACAGTTCAGCAACCACCACTGCCCTTAATTCAGACCTCCAAGCCATCCTCCAATGGGGTTCAGATAACCTAGTCAATTTCAATGCAAATAAAACCCAGTACTGTCTCATTTTCATAAAAAAAGAACCAGTTTCTCCCAGTATTATTTTTGACAATACCCAAATTTCCAGACAATCTGAGATTTCTCTTCTTGGAATTACCCTGACATCAAGCCTCTCCTGGCATAAACACATAACAACCATTGCATCCTCAGCTTCTAAAAAACTAGGATTTCTCTTTTGCTCAAGACGTTACTTCATCCCCAAACAGCTATTAACCCTATACAAATCACAAATCTGCCCAACCATCGAATATTGCTCCCACATATGGGGTGGGCCTCAAAAAGCTCCCTCAAATTGCTCAACTCCATACAGAGGAGAGCAAGCAGACTTATTAATGACCCATCTCTTACCAACTCACCCCCCCACCACTCTCACACAGACGACTGGTCTCTGCACTATGTGTTTTCATGGAAAATGTTCATCTGAAATAGCATCAATAATTCTCCCACTTAGTACTAAGCTCAATGGAACATGTGTAGCTGCTGCTCAACATCCCTACACAGTGCACCTTGAAACCCACAGAACAAATTTCTTCTCCTCCTCCTTTGTCCCTGCAACTGCTATACTATGAAAGTCTTCCCCTTGATGTTTTCCTAGGGAATACAATCTATAATCATTCGAATCTGATGTGAACAAGTACCTTCTTTCCCAACCCATACACAGTACTAATGTACTATAGGTTGATCTACCAACCTCTTGTATAAAAAAAAAAAAACCTAATAGAGATCGCACCTTAATAAGCAAGGTGGAGACCTATATCTCTATCCAATACTGACGAGATTTTTTTGCATTATCAATAACAGGTTCAAAGTGGGGATGAGATACATAATTAAAAGCACACAGGTGTATGGAGTACCAGGTCGAGCAGTAGAATTTAATCTATTTCTGCTACGCGATCTAATCCGCTTAACACGAAAAAGCAGTCGATGGCAGTGCTATCAGTAGACCTTACTCAAGCATTTGATAATGTCCGACATCCCTTTCTGTTCCACATCCTCCAGCAAATTGATATAGGTAAAAAACTGCTATCCATTATCAAAGGAGCCTATGCCAATTCAACTACCTGCCTCCTAGTTAATGGGTTCCAGTCAGACATGGTAAAAATTCAAAAAGGAGTCAAGCAAAGTTGTCCTCTTAGTCCGCTGCTCTTTGCATTGGTTCTTGAACCTTTCTTACAGGAAGTCTACAATACACATGCAGTGCAAGGAATAACAGTTCCTTCAACTATAAAGGAAAATAAGGTATTAGCATATGCCGATGATGTAATGGGAACTTTGAAAGATAATGATTATATATATTTTTTGATATTTTGGAAAAATTCAGCAAAAGTAATGTATTAACTATTAATGCAGACAAGACAAAATTAAGTTTTTGGAAAGCGGGATCTTGGAGGCATTCCTTTTGAACTAACCCCTGAGAAAGAACTGCTCATTATACTTGGTATTCCCTTCTCCACTCACCCAATATTACCAGTCCAAGAACTTGTATACAAGAAATGTTAGAAGACTGGAAAATAGACCTACTCTCCTTGTCTTCTAAAGTCATAGTACTCAAAACCATAATCTTTCCTACTAGTAGTTTATAATAAATATTACGGACAGAGAAACTGAAGAAAAGTAATTATATAGTAAACATTTTAGAAATTATGGACTTTACAACCGTGTTATAAATAACTTTTAATTTCCGGCCGTTTCGATCTTCATATTAAGATCATCATCTGGAGCATATACAAATATACAGGACAAGCTGAGTTACATTACATACAGAAAGCTAGAGAAACAATGATTTGATCATCGGATATACTACTGCCATGACTCTAGTGAAAAAAAAATAAAAATAAATAAAATAATTTAGAAACTACATCAAGCTAAATTCTATTTATGATAACATGAATAAACATTCTTTCTTATAGAGAAAGAATGTTTATTCATGTTATGATTTAGGATCCTGGATTATCTACAGTCCTGTTTATAGTTACTCTTAGAGAGGAAGGTTCCATGGGTCGAATATGTGCCTTCCACGTGTTTGGGATTTTTAGACCATCATTATTGTTCAGATTGGGGTGGTTGACAATAATCTCACAGGCTTCCTTAAATTTGCATTCACACCATGTTTTGGTGTCAATTCTATGTAAGGTATTTCAAGGGCATGATCAGAAAGGCCAGTTTTACCATAATTATTATATTTAATGTGTTGTTTATGTTCTTTTTGTCTGATAGGAATTGTGCATCCTGTTTCCCCTATATATGGTATGTCACAGGTGCAATAAATATGGTATACTCCAGGATGGGCCAGCGAGCGGATTGGGGCTTTGGATGAGTTGAGTAAGCTTTTTAATTTAGCAGGAGGTTTAAAGGTGGCTTTGAGGTTGTATTTTTGTAGTATTCTGTTTATTTTATCTGATGTCCCTTTAATGTAAGGAATGGTTATAGTTTTATTGTAATCTGGTTTGTTTTTTATTGAGGTCTTGTAGAGAAGTTTGTTAGTAGTGTTTTGGCTGTACCCATTTTTTTGAAAAGTATTGCTGATAACTTTAAATTCGTCTTTCAGTGCATGTTTACTGGAGCAGATCTTCAGAGCTCTGTTTTTTAGAGTATTAATGAGACCTAGTTTTTATGTTGGGTGGTGGTAGTAGTTTATGTGTATATATTGGCCAGCATGTGTCAGTTTCTGGTAAACAGTGAAGGAAAGATTGCCAGAAGGAAGACGTGTGACAAGCGTATCTAGAAACAGAAGTGTGTTCTGTTTTTCAATCTCAATTGTGAACTGTATGCATTTCTGTTTGTTTAGGTGGCTAAGGAATGTGTCTAGCAGCCATGGGACCAGATTGCGAAAGCACCATCAATGTATCTAAGCCAGACTTTGGGTTTTAAAGAAGAGGAATCTAAAGCATGTTGCGCAAAATGTTCCATATAAAAGTTAGCAATAGAGGGGGATAATGGCAAGCCCATGGCTGTGCCTTCTTTTTGTAGGTAGAAAGCGTTTTGCCATACAAAATAACCAGAACGTAATACATGCGCAAAGAGCACCGTGATATCTGGAGGGAATTTGTTCTGTAAAAGAAGGATTATATCATTGATTGAGTCATTCGTAAAGAGGGCAGAGATGTCAAAACTGACTAATAAATCATCTTTTTCTAATGTAATGTCTTTGATAATGTTTATGAAGTGTTATGTGTTTCTGATATAGGAGGGGGAATGACCTACCAACTCCTTGAGGGTTGCTGCTAATTTCTTGGCTAAGTGATAATTTGGGCTATCTATCCCTTCGACTATCGGCCGGAGTGGTGTGTGTTTTCTTTGTGTATTTTTGGTAGCCCATAAATTCTTGGGGAACGAGCATAGTGCAGAAATAGTTTCTTGACCTTATCTTCGGGCCATGTGGTAATTGACTTAAGCAGTTTCTCTGTTTTCTTTTTTATTCTATTGGTTGGGTTGTAGTTAACGAGTTGGTATGTATTATTGTCCGAGACTAGCAGATTCATTTTTTCTAAATAAGTGGTTCGGTTAAAATAATGGTGGCACTTCCTTTATCGGGCTCTAGTTATTACGATGTTCGGATTTGATTTAATGATTTCACCGCTGTTAATTCGTGTTTTGTTAAGTTGCTTGTTATTGTTTTGTTATGATTTAAAACAGCGTTTCCCAAACTGTGGGCCGTAGGTTTTGTTGAGGGGGCCCGTGAAATAATGAAAACAAATTTAAAATGTTTTAAGACTAAGTAATTTTTTTATTTTAAAAGAAACGTATTTAACTTTTATTATTTATTATTTCTTTTTTGTTATTTTTTATATTTTAATATCAAGAACTGTTGATACTGACTTTATATACATATCAAAACTCGTTTTATATTATCACTGTCATCCGAGCTAGTTTTCTGTTACCAATAAAAGTTTCGCATATACTTCACACATGAAAAAAAGCTTAAAGAAGTTCATGTGGGGAGATAGTAACTCGCTTGCAGTGGTAAACAACATGCCTCCCTAACAGCCACTATACTGCAGAGGTAATAAAAACAAGTACTTTTATTATGCCAGTGAATAAGGTATGAGGAGTCTGTGTAATATATTTCTCAACAAATAGTGCAATTACAGACAACTGGGATAAAAACACACTAATTAATGAATCACATGTCCCCTCATACATAAACTATGCTGTATAGACTGAAACAAAACCATATGTTGCATGGGCAAACATAGTATCTAACTATAAACTATTGTTATTAATTAGATATGTGTGAGTTCGATTTCCCAAGGCAGCAATAAAATTCAACCGAACGTGTTAAAATTCGTAAAAGTGTTAAACTAAGTAATATATATATATATATATAATGAATGTTATGGCAGTTTCACATATGGAATTCAGTTGAAAAGAGTTAGCATTTTAACTCAACTGTCAGCTATGCTTTTATCTTTCGGTTGAGCGATCTTTTGTTAATACCGCACCAATCATATGCACGTTTTATTAACCTGCTTTGCTGTCTGTTTCACGTTAGACTTGATTACCGTAAAGGGAGAAAAGTCACAAAACAGAAAAATGTTCCTGGTCCGGGGATTCCCTTATTCAGGTAATATTCACTAATTTCATGTTATCAGTCTGTGGTGATATTATTTGATCTATTCTACGTTAAAAAATTTAACCCTGAGATGGATAAGTGGCTGATAAAAAAAAAAAAAAAATCCCATGCACAATCAGAAGCAGAAACAGACTAAAAAAAAAAAAAAAAGAAAAAAGGGACAGTATTTCATATTTTACCAGAACAGCCCGCATCGTCTTCAGAACCAAACGGTAAGAGGCAAAAAATGTAATATATGCATTTGATTTTTGCAATATTCGTAAAAATATACTGCAGAGATAATAAAAACAAGTACTTTTATTATGCCAGTGAATAAGGTATAAGGAGTCTGTGTAATATATTTCTCAACAAATAGTGCAATTAGAGACAACTGGGATAAAAACACACTAATATGTTTTGTATTGAATATAAATACAATAAACATTATAATAATATATCTCTCTATTACAATTTTGTTTCGAGGGGGGCCGTGAAATATTTTAATTTTTTGCAAAGGGGGCCCTGACATCCAGAAGTTTGGGAAGCACTGATTTAAAATGTTGACAGTTTCTAAACGTATTTTATCTGCTATGTTATTTGGGATGAATCTTAAGCTTCTTTCAAAATAAATTCCAGTTTGTTTATCGATCTGGGTGCTACAGCAAAATTTAGACCTTTGTTAAGTACCAAGAGTTCATCGTTGTTTAAAGCGTGGTTGGATAGGTTAACTACGTTACCGTTACTTGCAGGCAATTGATGGCTCCTGTTGTTTCTTGCTTCTGGTTGGTTGTTATTATTCAGTGTGGCGAAATTTGAATATGGCCGTTAATTTTGTCGATCTTTTAGTCTATGAAATTTGGAAATTAGGTTTTCTTTCTTCGTTTTCATTTACAGGATCATCCAGATATCTGCGTCTAAGTAGCTTGAAAGTTCCGATTTTACATTTTGTAGCTGGTTTTGAGTAACAGCTAAGTTCTTTCTACTAGCCTGGATCTGTTCTCTGAGTAGGCGCTTTCTCCATGCAGTGGTATATTCGTTATAACTTTGTTGAGGCAAAGTTTTTCTTTAGTTTGATGCAATTCGGAATGCTATTGTTGTCCCTACACTGTTTTAAAAAGGCCAGTCGATTGATCAAACCAGAAACATGAATCTTCAGCTCACCATATTGATTGCATTGCTTGTGGGTCAAATCTCCATGAATTATCATAAGCCTTTCTTTTAGTGTTGCACGGTGATCAGCATTCGTTTTAGAAATTATGGACTTCACAACCGTGTTATAAATAACTCTTTTAATTTCCCGACATTTCGATTTTCATATTAAGATCATCATCTGGACCATATACAAATATACAGGACAAGCTGAGTTACATTACATACAGGAAGCTAGAAAAACAATGATTTGATCATCTACTGGCATGACCTCTAGTAAAAAAAATAAATAAATAAAAATAAAAATTAAATTATTTAGAAACTACATCAAGCTAAATTCTATTTATGATAACATGAATAAACATTCTTTCTTATAGATAGTTTTCTTTCAGTAACAATGATGTCCTATTTTTAGCCTTATAATTATTATTTTTGATTTAGGATCCTAGATTATCTACAGTCCTGTTTATATTGAGAGTTTATTTTTCACTTGGTTAGTAGGCTATAATAAGTTTAGTTTAATCCTTTATCCAAGTGTGAGCAAACAAAGTTTGCGCCTGAAAGTATCTTCAGGACTGGGGTAAGGTAGTGCAACATCAGGCGACTTGTTGTAAAGATGGAGAAAGCTTCCATCACTCCTATCTCAGTATCTCCCATAATGCAAAGCACATCTCCTTGCGGATATGTGTAATGCTATGCATTAAGGCAAGGGCCACTACCCATACCAGTTTTGACCTTTATTGAGGTCTCGTCAGTGGGAGCCAGGCCCAGTAGTGGAGATGCAAAGACAGAAGCAATGAGAGGTCATCCCAACCCATAGGAGTTGCCAAAGGGTGTGTAACCTTATTATTAAATTACTCCACATTCAGAGAAAGATGTTCAGAGTTTATTTTTCACTCGTTTAGACTATAATAAGTTTAGTTTAATCCTTTATCCAAGTGTGAGCAAACAATGTTTGCGCCTGAAAGTATCTTCAGGACTGGGGTAAGGTAGTGCAACACCAGGCAACTTGTTGCAAAGGTCGAGAAAGCTTCCATCACTCCTATCTCAGTATCTCCCATAATGCAAAGCACATCTCCTTGCGGATATGTGTAATGCTATGCATTAAGGTAAGGGCCACTACCCATACCGATTTCGACCTTTATTGAGGTCTCGTCAGTGGGAGCCAGGCCCAAGTGAAAAATAAACTCTCAACATCTTTCTCTGAATCCGGAGTAATTTAATAAGGTTACACACCCTTTGGCAACTCCTATGGGTTGGGATGACCTCTCATTGCTTCTGCCTTTGTATCTCCACTTTGTATCTCCTGGCTCCCACTGACGAGACCTCAATAAAGGTCGAAACCGGTATGGGTAGTGGCCCTTGCCTTAATGCATAGCATTACACATATCCGCAAGGAGATGTGCTTTGCAATATAGAAGATACTGAGATAGGAGTGATGGAAACTTTCTCTACCTTTGCAACGAGTTGCCTAGTGTTGCACTACCTTACCCCAGTCCTGAAGATACTTTCAGGCACAAACTTTATTTGCTCACACTTGGATAAAGGATTAAACTAAACTTATTATAGTCCTGTTTATAGTTACTCTTAGAGAGGAAGGTTCCGTGGGTCAAACATGTGCGTTCCATGTGTTTGGGATTTTTAGAATATCATTATTGTTCAGATTGGGGTGGTTGATAATAATCTCACAGGCTTCCTTAAATTTGCGTTCATACCATGTTTTGGTATGATGTAGACAACTAGTGCTTTTCCAGTCAATTCTGTATAAAGTGTTTAGGGCATGATCAGAAAGGCCAGCTTCTCCATAATTATTATATTTAATGTCTCGTTTATGCTCTTTTTGTCTGATAGGAATTGTGCATCCTGTTTCCCCTATATATGGTATGTTACAGGTACAGTAAATATGGTATACTCCAGGGTGGGCCAGCAGAGGGAGTAGGTCTTTGGATAAGTTGAGTAAGCTTTTTAATTTTGCAGGAGGTTTAAAGGTGGCTTTGAGGTTGTATTCTGTAGTATTCTGCTTATTTTATCTGATGTTGACTAGTCTGGTAATAAATATGATAACCATTCCTTACATTAAAGGGACATCAGATAAAATAAACAGAATGCTACAAAAATATCACCTTAAAGCCACCTTTAAACCTCCTGCAAAATTAAAAAGCTTAGACCAGGGCTTCTGACCTAATGTCCAATCCTCACCTTCTCGTGGTGCACCCTGTTGGGTATCTACTTTGATACTGAATGAACGAGGATGGGCTGGCAATTTGGGATTTAGCCGACCAAATTGTATTCTTATTGGTTAAACCAAAATAAAAAATGATGGTACAACATGACAAAATTTCATGCCGGCTGGGGCGTCGCCCGGTTAAACAAGGCCCCTGTTGTTTTCGCCAGGGAACCAGGGCGAACAGCAAAAAGTCAGCTACTGGAACAAATCTGAAAACAAACCCCAACTCAACATCACCAGAGTTAAAGATCGGTACTATCAACGTAAGAAGCCTGAATGGCAAAGAAATGGAGCTAGCTGAGGAATTAGATAAGTACCAGATCGACATAATAGGGGTGACTGAAACAAAAAAGACCAAAACTGGTGAGATCTTTCTGAGCAATAAAAACAAAATGTTATATTCAGGCAATGACAATCAAGGAAAAGAAGGAGTAGCCATAGTATTCAACACAAAATACGAGGCTAATCTTCTTGAATGGCAGTCAGTCTCAAGTAGAGTAACGTGGGCAAATATGAGAATGGGGAACTGGACAATGAGACTTATTTGTGCCTATGGTCCCACAGAAGGTTCTACTAAGGTAGAAGTGGAGGAATTTTTTGAGGCTTTAGAAAAAGCAACTGACACAATGAAAAAGGAAAAGTTGGTCCTTGTTGGGGATCTAAATAGGAGTAGGAAATGATTGTGAGACATACAAATATATTTTGGGAAAATTTGGAGCAAAGAGCAAAGCTAATAATAATGGCAAATATCTGTTGGATTTCTGCTCAGGACATGGACTGGTTATTACTAACACCATTTTCCAACATAAAAATGTGCACAAATTCACATGGAGAGAAGAGGCAGGGAATAAGAAAAGTCTCATTGGCTATGTTATTGTTGATAGTGATGTTTTCTCCCTGGTGCAGGACACCAGAGTGTACAGAGGATTTGAAATTGGAAGTGATCACTATTTAGTCTTGAGCAGGATAAAATTGAATTTCATATTGAAAAGAATAGCATGTAAGAAAGTTTTAAAGCAAATAAAAGTTGAGCGGCTCTCAGATGTGAACTGTAGACTAAAATACAGAAAGATTATTGAAAAGAAAATGAAAGAGTTTGAGAACAGGAATCAAACCTTGGAGATTCAGTGGCAACTCTGAAGAAAACATTGATTGATTCTGCCAGAGAGGCATGTGGTGAGGTTGTGTGCAAGGATAAAAAAATCAGAACTCCCTGGTGGACACAGGAAGTTAAAGAGGCAGTGAAGGAAAAGAAGAAAGCATATCAAAAGTTCCTGGCAAATAAGTCAGCTTTTACTCTTACAGAATACAGGGACAAATGTAAGAAAGCTAAACAGTGTGTAAAACTAGCTAAACAAAAGTCATGGGAGGACTTTGGCAAGAATATAGAAAATAAATATCAAGAAGGTGGCAAAATATTTAGAATCTTAGGAATGGAGGAAAGAGTGCTGTAAAAGGAGTTAGAGATGATAAAGGTGACATGAAAACGGGAGAAAAAGATATCCTTGAAGTATGGAGTAATTACTTTGAAAAACTGCTAAATGAAACAAGCAGTGATGACAGCACAGTGATAAAAAACACTGACCAGGCATGCAGTCAGGAATACATATCCATACTTGAAGTAGAAAAAGCCATCAAAGGCTTGAAATGTGGAAAGGCAGCAGGAGTAGATGATATTCGACCATACTTCAGCAGAAATGCTGAAGTATGGTGGTATAAGAGTTTTACAGTGGCTGCACTGCATAGTTCAGAAAGCCTGGACAGAGGGACGAATTCCCGATGATTGGAATAGAGCTCTCATAGTACCCATATATAAAAAGGGAAATAAAACTGAATGTGAAAATTACAGAGGTATTTCCCTACTAAGTGTTCCTGGCAAGATCTATGCAAGTATACTTGAGAAACGGTTGAGAAGAATTGTAGAAGAAAAGCTTGGTGAAGAACAAGCTGGATTCAGGCCAAATAGAGGCTGTCAGGATCAGATTTTCACTTTACGACAAATAGTCGGGAAAGCATGGGAATATAACAAAGATTTGTATTTAAGTTTTGTCGATTTGGAAAAGGCATATGACAAGGTGCCAAGAGAGAAGCTATTCAATACGCTGCAGTTATATGGTGTCAATGGAGCATTATATCAAGCAATACTTAGTCTTTATTTGAGTTGTAAGTCAGCAGTTAGAATTGAAGGCTGTATAGGAAGATGGTTTAATGTTAAATGTGGTGTGATACAAGGATGTACATTATCCCCTCTGTTATTCATTATCTATATGGATCACATTATGAAGGAAAGTGGTATTAAACCTGATATCAAAATTGGCGATGTTAATGTCAGCTCTTTGCTTTATGCGGATGATGTTATACTTCTAAATAAATCCGCTACAAGTCTGCAAGATTCTCTGACTAAATTCAATTGCTGTTGTAATAGATATGGTATGAAGGTCAGCAATAAAAAGACGAAGACAATGAAAATAGGCAGAATCATTGAAAATGTCAACTGTGTTGTGAATGGAGAACCTGTTGAACAAGTAAAACATTTCAGCTACTTAGGCACGATTTTTACTGAAGATGGTAAATTAAATATAGAAATAGACAACAGAATCAGCAAAGATGGTGGGAAGTCAATTGAATAAATTCATATGGAATAAGAGAGAAATTAGTCGGAACACTAAATTAGCTGTATACAAGATAGTGTTCAAACCAGTTTTAACTTATGGATCTGTGAGCTGGGTCAGAAGTAAAACACTTGACCAAAGACTAGCGACCGCAGATATGAGAGTCCTGAGAAAGATTAGAGGGGTGAACAGATGGCATCAATGGCAATATCATATTAAAAATGAGGATATTAGGAAAGAACTTGACATTGTCAGCATCCAGGAATGCATTAGCAGAGGTAATCTGAGGTGGTATGGTCACTTAAATAGAATGGGAGAGGAAAGATTAGCAAAACAAGTGTTCTCTGCCAGGTTGGCAGGAAAATGACCCAGAGGAAGACCAAGATATAGGTGGATTGATACGGTACAAAGTGCCTTAGACGATAGAAATATAAGATCTGATATTGTCTGTTGGAGTCTTGACAAGTAACAGACTGATTTGGAGGAAAATTGTAGATAGGAAGTTAGTAATGATGTAATTTTTTCATGTAGTACTGTCATATCCTGTACACCCCTTGAGGGTACATGGCAGGAATTTGATGATGATGATGAACTCATCCAAAGACCCACTCCCTCCACTGGCCCACCCTGGAGTATACCATATTTACCGCATCTGTAACATGCCATATATAGGGGAAACAGGATGCACAATTCCTATCAGACAAAAAGAACATAAACAACACATTAAATATAATAATTATGGTGAAGCTGGGCTTTCTGATCATGCCCTAAACACCTTACATAGAATTGACTGGAAAAGCACTAGTTGTCAACATCACACCAAAACATGGTATGAATGCAAATTTAAGGAAGCCTGTGAGATTATTATCAACCACTCCAATCTGAACAATAATGATGGTCTAAAAATCCCAAACATATGGAAGGCACATATTCGACCCACGGAACCTTCCTCTCTAAGAGTAACTATAAACAGGAGTGTAGATAATCCAGGATCCTAATTCAAAAATAACAATTCTAAGGCTAAAATTAGGACATCATTGTTACTGAAAGAAAACAATCTATAAGAAAAAATGTTTATTCATGTTATCATAAACAGAATTTAGCTTGATGTGGTTTCTAAAGAATTAAATTTTTTTTTTTTTCACTAGAGGTCATGCCAGTAAAATACCCTATGATCAAATCATTGTTTCTCTAGCTTACTGTATGTAATGTAACTCAGCTTGTCCTGTATATTTGTATATGATCTTAATGTGAAGATCGAAACGTCAAGAAATTAAAAGAGTTATTTATAACATGGTTATAAAGTCCATAATTTCTAAAATGAATGTTGATCATGCTGCAACACTAAAAGAAAGGATAATTATATAGTAAACATGTGCAATTTTTTTGGTCCAGCCGATACCATGAAGTTAAAAAGGAATTTCTCCAACTATCAAAGAAGCATAAAGGATTTTAACTTCCAGTATTAAAATTCTGCTATTTAAGCAATACAGCTTCAAAAATTCATAAAGTATTGCAGACTAATCACACATATGCAGACCATCTCCTGTACTATCTGGGTTTTCATCTTCATCTGTTTGGAGTAATGATTATAAAGGTCCAAAAGCTTAGATTGTTCCTGAATACTACAACACTGTGTACTTAACTCTAAAACTACTAAAGCACTCTGAAATTTACATTCTTTCCATTAAAAAAAGTAAAATTTGGTAAAAAGAAATTTTAATCTCTTTTGCAATGAAGTTTCACAGTTGGGTATTGACAACAATATCTTGTTTCATAACTTGCTGAAATTTGAAGAATGCCATAACAGGAATGATCTTGGGAGAATTGCATATGGCCACCTTCCAGTCAATACCATCAAATGGAGATACTTGAACATTGGAGATCCAATCTGTTACCAATTGGAAACAGTAGAACATGCATTCTACAGCTGCCCTCTTGCCCTGCATATTTGGAACAGATTACGTGATATGTTGGGCATTCCATTGCTTACAACAGAACAGGTTATTTTTTTGCAATACCAACCACCTGTCAGCAATAGGAAGAGAATTTTTATTTTTATAATTAATGAATATTAAAATACCATTTATGAAAGGTTACAAGAAACAGATTTAAAAAACAGAAACATGACATCCGAATGCTTTATAATATTGTATTGTGGAAATTTTATTGTTCAGTCAGATGATTTTTGTATTTAGAAAGAAGCATTCTAGGAGATATCAAATTAATGACTAGATGGTGTAGACCACCCACATTATGCAATATTCACCAGTGGGAATAAAATTTTGTCTACTCTTTCTATGAGAGGTTTTTTTTAAATGGTTTCACCCTCTTAATTCAATGCGGTCTTATAGTCAATTGCAGGGGTGACTGGAGAGCAATCCCAGGCAGAGAAGGCCAACTCAAGGCAGTTATAAGTCATATGGAGCTAACCACCTGTGTATAAATCATCTTTGCGCTTTATTTTCCATTGGTCTTTTGGTTGTTCATCTATATGAGACTGGTGAAAAAGGAAAACTGATAGGCTTTGGCTATATGATGATATAAAAGAGCTGAGACCTTTTCTCTATCTCTCATGTTATCTGTCTTTTCTTTCTCCTAATACTATCAGGCTCTCCTGCACCCCTATACTAACTACTCTAGGTCTATCATGAGCAACCCTTTACTTTTTCACCTCAATAAAGGTCAAAACCAGTCTAGTTAGTGACTCTTCCCATAATGCATATCATTATACATGTCTATAAAGATATGTGCTTTGCATTATGGAATACTAAGGCAAGTGATGTGAAGTCATTAGCTTCTATATAAGTTGCCGAAGTCCTGAAATGACTTCAGGTGCAAACTTTGTTTGCTTACATTTGGATAAAGGACTAAACCAAGAATATAATTTCTTGGCATCTTTAATTTATAGTATAACCAAGTGGAAAAACTTCCAACATGACCAGCTTGTTGTTAGCCATACAAAAACCATAGCAATATTTCATCAAATTCATGATATGTATCCTCAGGGATGTGCAGGATATTATGATAGCATGACATGAAAAAGTTACATCATTAGCAACCTCAGATCGATAGTTTTCCTTCAAATTAATCTGTCAATGCTCCAACATTATCAATTTCTGTTTTCTAAGGCATTTTGACTGTATTAATCCACCTAAATCTTGGTCCTTCGTTAGTTCTTTTTCCTGTGCAGTGTAGCCACTGTAAAACTTATATACCTCAATATTTGACCATTTCTGGTGTCGAATATAATCTACTCCAGCTGCCTTTCCACATTTCAGGTTTGTGCTAGCTTTTTCTACTTCAGATATGGTTATGTATTCCTGACTGCATTCTGGTTGTGTTTTCAACTGTGCTGACACTGCTTGTTTCATTGAGCAATCTTTCAAAGTAATTACTCAATACATTGAGATTATCTTCACCTTCAGTTTTCATGTCACCTCCAGTTGATTTTACAGTACTCTTTCCCTCTATTTCTAAGCCTTTCCAGCCTCCAGAATATTTTGCCACCTTCCTGATATTTACTTTCAATGTTCTCACCTAAGTCTTCCCATGACTTTTGTTTAGCTAGTTTTACACAGCACTTCAATTACTTACAGTTTTTCTCTGTATTGTCGAACAGATAGGCTTGCAAATGGTATTCTATCACAATACCTCTTTCTGTATTGTCTAAGAACACAAGCTGACTTACTTGCCAGGAACGTTCAATATTCTCTCTTCTTATCCAATCCTTTCTATCCTCTTCTGCTAGTTCTATTTCTTTTCCATTGATGCTTCTTATGTTGATAGTGCCAATCTTTGCATAAATCTTTCAATGCTATATGAAAAAAATTCCATACAGAAAAATCATAAGCTAATGCAAAAGCAGTTAAATAAAAAGTTACTATTTTATAATGAATCTAATTTTAAAGTAAAATTAAAATAATTTTTATTACCGTGCTTTGAACCAGGCGTAATGTTGAGCTATAAGAACTGAAAATAGCATTATTTTTAACCCTCTTCATTGCTGGATAAGCAGACACTATGGATCCTCCTGGCGATGGTGGCCTTTTCTGAGAAATTTTTTCATAAGCAGAAGAGGAATCTAGAATTCGACAACCAAGATAGCTCGAATTAGCCGCAGTAAATGCTGATCCACTACTAGAACTACTATCATGCCTTTGCCTTTTATTTTTTAGTTCTAAATCAAAAGAATCTTCTTTATCTTTTACAGTGCGTTTTCTGGAACAAAAATTAAACAAGGTTACAAAAACAGAATAATTTTGAATTTAAGCAATCATTGTTTTTGTTACTTCATTTCTCAAATCTCAAACCACATATATTAAAATTAAAAACTAACTATAGAGTCTTGGCTTAATTTTCATAACATATTCAAAATACTTTTTTTCCTATCAATTTCCAAATTTTACAAACATGTACAATTTTTTTGCAGAAGAGAAATCTGTATGTAACAGTACCTTTTGTTATTTTCAGAGTTTGTCGAATTACGGCTAAGTGGATAATATACCCACTCCCATCTACAGGCTGTATATTTGAATCCCACTATGGCATTGATGTTTGTGAAAGTCTTTAGGTGATAGTAAATTTGATGGCTGGTGTGAGACTGCCCACCTTGCCACTATAACAAAAAGTATTTTTAGATTTTGGAGGAAACATCTACAATAAAAATTACTACAGTCATCTCTCACTATAACAAAATCATAGATACCACACAAGATTGTTTGCTATAGTGAATTTCTTTGCATAGCATTGTACTAATGGAATTCTAGTCAGGACTTTTCAGTAGTTTGTTATAGTGAGTGAATGATTTTGTTAAAGTGATATCTGAAATAGTGACAGTTGACTGTAGATCTGTATAACTTGATATTTATTTTTCTAATCAGTGCATATTTCAAATTTTTTGTTGTTTCAACTTGTGAAATGAGAGAAAAAAAATAATAATAGGCATATAGGTCAAGAACTCCTATCAAATTCAAAAGGTATCTGAGAGTAAGTCTGGGTGGTGGTGGTGGTGGTTACCTGTTCATGATAGAAGACCTGATAACAATAACACATACCATTAAAATAACATTTAAATAACACTAGAGGAACAAAGTATATAATTTATTTGAGTTACTTTCACTGAACCACTCATTAGTTGAACAATCTATTCAGCATCAGTCATATATCATCTGCATTCAGTCAAGTTATTCTTTCATAACTGAAATCATCCTTATGTATACGGTATTCCTTCAACATCATCTTTTTCCTTACAAATCTCTTGCTAAATTAGATTTCACATCCATTTCACTCCTACCCTATTTATTCTTTGAACTCTAGGGACACATTATGTCATTTAAGTGTTTTTTAACCACTTCCCATGCACTGTCGATATCCTTCCTATCCAACAATCGATACCATGGTGCAAAACCTAGCATTCTTCTCGGGTAATCATAATTTCTTGCTATGTAGTTCATGTAACCTTTTCAGAATGGAGCATTCATAAACTTAGTCAATTCCCAAGTGAGTACTAAGTGATCACTGTCATCAACCAGAGGCAGAATAGTTACATCTTAAACTAAAATTCTCTCTGACACTAAAATCAGATCTAACACTCTTTGACCTCAAGTTACTTCTATAACATGCTGCTTGAGGAAGTTGTCTTGCAATAGCTCAATAAATTCAGTTTCATTCTTCTCATGAGATTTCACAGCTACCCATCAATGTTCGGATAATTAAAGTCCCCAATTATGATTCTCAAATGTTTCTCATCCATCATCTTTATTTAGCAATGTATATATCTTCATCACTAGCATCTGATCTAGTAGGTCTATAATGTTATCCCACTATGTATTTGATCTTGTTAGACTCCACCTCACACCAAATGGCTTCCAACTCACTGCTACATGAAAAACTGCAACTAGTATTGCAGTCATAGGCCTCAACTCTAACTTAATTCAAGTCATCTAATATCATTAGCAGTACATCCCTCATCTCCTATCCTGTATATCCTTCTTAAAAATACTGCACCCTTTATACTCGATACCAATTAGCCAGGTCTCACTAATGACTATAATCTGAGGTTCCAATGTATTGATCAAGGCAACACACTCTATCCATTTATTTCTGGTACTCCCAGCATTCATGTACAAACATAAGTTATCTGCATTCTTATTTCATTTTATTTTTTTGTATACTCTTTTCTGTAGTCTGTGTGACATAGTTGAAAAACTCAGATCTCTGTTCTTATCTAGCACCTTATCTACTTATGCAGACATTCTTGCACATGTTTGCTCCCTGGAGACAAACACAAAATCATTCTCCCCTCATAATTTTTGTAATAATACCCATCCCCCATCATTAACACAGCCATAACATTGTCGTTCTTACACATAGATTTTCACCATTCCTTCCATTATAATTGTTTGCCATCATAGCCCTTCATTCATTTTAGTCATATCTAGGTAATATACTAACAATTTTCACTTTCTCACTCTCACTTCCAACAACCTTTCCATATCCTCTCTTATACTGAATTTATTGCTAGTCAAGTCATTCGTAACTACTAGAATTACGATCTTTTTTGTTTTGCTTTTTCTGTTTTTCAATTGCATGCTATATTTTATTTTTAATTTCTGCTCCAGGAAATCTTGAAGTTATAACTTGCTCATCAATGGCATGTTTTATGATAGAGTTGCTATACAAAATAATCCTTCTTTTTACAATCAACTTTGCTTACCTGATTTTCATTACACACTAATTTACCTGATTCTGTGTTTTGTTGTTTTCCCATTTTGCTGCTTAACTTTCTTACATTTTATGTGTTCCACGAAAAAACGCCGCTCGACTTGTTGTAATTCCCACATCATCTGTCTAATAATCTGCTTTAATCTTACAAATTCAGAAGTTAATTTTTTTTCAGTATCACCTTTAGTAGGGAAGGTGTTCTCTACTTAACTGTTCTTGTTAGCGTACAATTTCTCGTGTGATTGTGGCATCATTTTACATTTAATATTGCACTATCATAATAAAAATATGTTACATAAACACTAAATACTCTAAAAACAAAAATTCTATTCCAATATACTATAAAACATTAATTTTCTAAAAAAAATCATAATAAAACAGATAAAAATCACAAATTTCACAGAAGTGTTAAATATACTGACCACTCACATATGTGGATGATGTGTTTTTCATTTTGCCTCATGGCCCAAACACTCTTTCCTCTGTCATCTCAAACTTTCATCACCCCAGAATCCAATTTACTACGGAAAAGGAAACTAATAATAGTCTAGCCTTTCTAGACTATTATTACACCTTGGTATCATTACCTAAGGTAACCTGTCCTTTTCGGTATACAGGAAACCCGCAGATACATTTCACAAACTTTGCTATCCCTCCCTCTCAACAGTGTGGTAACATTAAAACACTAACAGAGTCTATAACTTTTGTTCCAATTAGGCCTCTTTTGCAACAGAACTCAATCATATACACCATGCCTTTCTATCTGATGGCTACAGATCGGTACCATTAAAAATAACCATTCCTCCAATCCTCTGCCTTCTCTTCAATAACATTTTAATAATGCTATCATCATCCCCCTATGTTCGAGGCATGTTAAAAAAAATAAAAAAATCCAGAATCTTAAAGAAATACAATCTCTGTACTACTTTCAAGCCCCATTTTAAAACTAACTACCCTTATCTGCTCAACTAAAAAATACTCATTCCCCTAATCCTCTGCCTTCTCTTCAGAAAGATTTTAGTAATGCTATCATCATCCCTTTTCCCAAATCCCCTCTTCTCTCAGTTTCTAGTGTGTGTGTGTGTGTGTGTGAGAGATATTCATCCAAACTTGATTTGCTTCCTCAGCCTTAAGTAAAAGGCTGGTTATATTCCACTAATTCAAGCCCTACCCAAGGGCCTATGAGTTATGGAAATACCTTCAGAATATGAATGATGTGCCGAACAAAGCGGCCTTTTGCAGCTGCCCGATTTCAAATCCAATTAACTTCAGTGCTTCTAGATGTTTTTTTCAATGTTCAATTTTAGCTTCACTGATCACTTGCATCAGATTCCCCATGCATATAATACTTTGCAATGTCACCAGTCCAAAATGCATAACTTTGCACTTAGATAGATTAAGTTGACACGCAACATTTGCATATAGCATTAGTCTTCAAGTCAGCCTGCAGAGATTCTGTATCAGGTTATCACATGCTACACCTTTGTATCATCACCAAATAACTGGATATCACCTTCTAAACTATACCCAATATAATAAATAAATATATATATATATATATATATATATATATATATATAAAAACAAAGTAGAACCCTGTAATATACCACTGGTCACCCTCCTTCTCTCACTTTCTTTACACATCATTTTTCGATATATGGAAAAATCACTCACTCGTATCTCATTGATTATCAGGCTATGGATATGAGAATCATATCCATATCACAAATTTATCTGGCAATACCCACCCCACTGAGTAAATATAATAGCCTCAAGTTGAACAACCAGGTCAGGAGCATTGTAAACTTTCTTGCACATTCCTTCAGCATCTGTACCAATATCACATCCAATCCTTGCAGTGTAAGCTTTTGCAACTGGGTGTCTGTATTAGGATGCCAACTGAGTCATCTGATATCCTATTTTACTGACTGAACACTGTTGCAAACTGCACAATAAATTGTTGCTGATGCAGGTATTTCAAATGAGAAAAGGAAAATTGACATACAGAGTAATTATAGTGAAATCAAACTAAATACTTTTTACAAGTGAATAAACGAGAGAATTAACTTAACAGATTTGTAAAATAAATTCAAAAATTGTAACCCCAGAGTTGTGCCAACAATATTTTGGAGCTTGTGTGCTTATATTACTGGTTCAGTTTCTAGATTCAAAGGAAAAGAGCACCCAGTTCATTAGAAATAGGCTACACTAAGATGATACTTATATCGACAGACAGTTAACATGAGTTCCTTAGTTTTGCATAGATGTAACCTAATTCTCAGGAGCTGATATACAACTCTTGGCGAGATATCTTGTAGAGAACATAAAATAAGTATTTATCCATATGCCAACTACAAGAAAATTTAGTCGTTTCTTTAACAAGAATTATATATTACTGAAGAGAAAACACTAAGAACATTTTGACAGCAGTGGCAAGTTGATAACTGGCTTGTGGCAGCTGCATGGAGATGCCAGCACTGGTGTTGGCTACTTCCTACTCACACAAGACTAGAAACTTTCAATTAGTAATACAGGATGTACACATTGGGCCTCCCTAGTTTCAAAGAATGGTAAAAAATCAAAATGTATTAATATGTAAGGTTTGGGTTGTTCAAAAGTTCCGAGACTGTAGTTTCATCCAGAATTTTTTCTAGCATCGCGATGCAGTGGCACTGCTGGACAGGGCTATCATAGTTTTAAGCATGGTGTCAAGGGCAAAGAAAGTGCAAGCTGTGTGGTGGTTAGCTGAGCTGAAATCAATCAAAGCAGTACAGTGTAAGTTCTGTCAGGTGTACAAGAAGGCAGCACCCAACCCCAAGCGTATCCGTTTGTGGAAAGAAAATTTCCTAATGACAGGAAATGTTTCAAAACATCATGGAGGAGGGAAGCAGCCAATATCGGAAGAGGGGATAGAAAGGATTCACAAGACCTTTGTGTGAAGCCCAACAAAATCCACCAGGATTTTATCAGGCTTCATGCACCATCCTCTTTCAACAGGATGGTGCCCTGCCATATTGGCATTTGGAGGTCAGTGCAACTCTTGACAGGGTCTTCCCTCAGCGGTGGATCAGACGTGGAGGATCGATTCCCTGGCCACCACGATTGCCAGATCTTGCCACCACGATTTTTTTCTTGTGGGGATATGTGAAGGACACAGTTTATGCAACTAATGTGGATATCCTAGAGAACCTGAAACATTGTATTTCTGCTACTGTGTCCTATATCACTGCTGACATGCTTCAGAGAACCTGGACAGAGATAGACTATCGACTTGACATTGTGCATGCTACTAAAGGTGTATACATGGAAGTGTACGGACTCTTTTTTTTCTTTTTATTTATATTTTATTTATTTATTTTTTTTTTTTTTACAAAAACTTGGTGAGTGTTCCTTTTCATTTAATTTTTAAAAAATACATGAAACATCAAAAGTCTGGTCTGGCACAACATAGTATTGATGCTAAACACAATATCCAGTGGGATAAAGCTCGTCTTTTCCATAGATGCAAGTTTAAATACAAACGCCTTTTCAAAGAAAGTTGCGAAGCCCTTTTACATTAGCCAAATATGAATTGAAATGATTGTCTGTCTCTCTCACAAACGTTTGGGAGATTCTTATCTTATGTAACCATCAAAGAAATAGTTTTTAAGAATTATTTAATAATATTTATTAATATTAATTTCTAGCACATGGAAATAATTTTAATTGGTAATCCACCGACTGTTATGTATTTTGTATTCCATTCCTTTGAACTGTTTGTTCTACACTGATGATGTACTGTTAATTTCAGTACGAAATATTTGTACCTTTATTTCATTAAAGTTAATTACTGTGGTAATCGCGTAATTTATTATTTATTCCTTTTCATTTGTAAAATTTTGACACCATGGTCCATACACATAAGTAGAGTAGTAACATGCTGAAACTAGGGAGGTCCAATGTGGTACCCTGTATAATCACACAAGTTCCAAAAATATTTTTTGCCAAAGAAAATGTTTGTAGTTAGTGAAAGTGAAAAGCTTTCCGGGGACCCTGTAACCTCAAGAGAGTGCATCCCCCTGGGTGGTGGATAGGGGAGCCCACCAGATATGGTAGGGTGGTTCGAATTTACTGAATAAGGACTCGTGAACCAACAGGGCCATAAGTGGCAATCATCTTGATTGTAAGGGAAGTGACACTCCCATGGTCCCATAGCTGAATCTATCCTCTTCTCCCTCTACTTTAAGGAAGATCCACTCACTTTAATCTTTTCTATAAGGCTTTATCAGCCAACTCTTCATATTTTATTACCCTTATGCTATTAGAGTACTCAAGAGCTATACAGTCTTTCCATTTCTGGCCTATATCTATGTTCCCTATAAAATCTACCCTTTCCCCTTCAATATACACTATTGCTCCTACGGGTTTAAATTTGGAAGAAGACTAGTTCAGAAGCCTTAAGGTAGCAGCCCTACCAATGGACTATCCATTGCAAGGCTAGTAACCTGACACGAGAACGTTAATCTTCTTTGAAGCTAATAGAGAAAGATAATAAAAATGAATCCACGAAAAAGGTAAAATGAAAATGGAAACGGAATACATATAGCAAACTAGAACGTAATAAGAGGAATAGCATACAAAGAATAGAATTTAATCAAATATTAAATGAAAGAAATTTTCAAATAGCAATTATCACTGGAACAAAAAAGAAATTAAAAGGAACCATGAGAAATGAAAATTTTAATGTAATATATAGTGGAGTAGACAGAGACCAAAGAGCACAAACAGATGTAATGATTTAGATTCATAATTCCCTTTCAAAACAGTTCATGGATTGAACAAATAATAGAAACGAGAATAAAAATACATAGAGGTTATTTAACAATAATTAGTTTATGCCCCAGAAAAAGGAAGAGAAGAAGATAATACTGAATTTTATAAACAAGTACAAAATATATACAATAAAATAAATAAAACTGATTATGTAATATTAGCAGGAGACTTAAATTCAAGAATTGGAAACACAAAAATTAATAATATAGAAATATATAGAGAACATACTCTAAACATGAATTGTAAAAAATTGATTGACTTTGTAGTTAATAATAACCTTAAAATAATGAATTCTTTCTATAAACATAAAGACATACATAAATATACTTGGGCAGCAAGAGGATGAAAAACAATATTATCTTAATCTTAACTTTATCTTAAATGAAAAGACAAAGTTTTCTTTAGATGTCAGAGTTCACAGTGGATATGAAATAAGTAGTTACCATTTCTTCGTTAAAATAAAATTAAGATTACCATCTAAATGCCTGCAAATAACAGAAAGAAAATTCAAAACATTTGTTTATACACCTAGATTATTAAATGACTCAAATTTAAAATGGCTATATGAACAAAGAATTAACCAATATTTAGATAAAATGAAATGAAGAAACAGAAATAGAATGGCTTAATATAAAAAACGATACTTAAATACAGCAGCAAATGATAGCTTAGGAAAGACCAAAAATTCAATAAAAAGAAAAAACTGAACGTATGGGATGATACAATCAAAGAAATAATCAAAATGAAAAAAGAAGCATATCATAAATGGTTAAGCAGTAAAAGATTAGAAGATGAAATAGAATGTTTCAGTAAGGAAATACCATGAGTAGACATATTACTTAAAATTATAACGGCTTTATAAAGAAACATGAAACTTTACTTCACTCTCCTAACTTAAACAGATCCAATGGTCTACGTCTATCCTCATTGTGGGAGATAGAACTTTTTAGATCAGCCAATCTTTCCTAACTTTTTTAAATTGTATATATATATATATATATATATATATATATATATATATATATATTACTTATTTATTTATCTATGTTTTTTTAAATAATTTAGAAAATTTAATGACCTTTTTTAGTCATCTTATATTAGCCACTTAGGTGGTGCCTTTAGGAATTGTCAGTTATTGTTTAATTAGATTTTTACATGTACTGAATATGCCTGTGATATTCAGGTGAAAATTTTAATAAATAATATTTTACACGAGTTAATTCTGTTATTATAATTTTAAATAACGAAATAGAATATAAAAGAATAAGAGCCAAGCTAAAAGAGAAGTCAGAAAACGACAGAGAATCATGGAACAAATTTGTTTCTAATTTAGAACATGAACAAATACTAATTCTAGTAGCAAGGCTTATATGTTGGTCATACATAACTGGTAATTAGTTTACGGAATTAACAACGCCTATAAAGTATATTAATTAAAGGTAACTTTTTTAAAAAGAAGTGGTTATGTATTAAAGGTAACTTTAATACATAACTTCTATATTTCGGCAACATCACGTTGCCACCTTCAGGAACATAAAGATATGGAATGTGCACGCAGGCACTAACAAAAGCAAATGAGGAAGAAAGCAAGAAACTAATATTGTTCCTAAAGTCCTAATGGTGCCCTCTGGTGGGCTAATTTGGTTGACTTGGCAGTTGGGCTGAAGTTCTCAAAATGTAAGTCTCCCAAATTTGGGGTAGTTTCATGAACCCAAATTTGTTGAGGTTAGGAACGTTTTTTTAAAGCTGCTGAAGATTCCTTGAATAATCTCTTATATTTAAACTTGCTGCGGTGTATTATTTTTGTTTTCTTCCAACGAATTCTATGGTGGGTATCTAAGGCATGGTCTGCCAGCCCAGAGAGACTGTACTGGTGAAACCGGATGTAGTTTTTGTGTTCTGAAATCCTGATATTTGTTGTTCTGCCTGTTTGGCCAAAGTAGGTCAATTTGCAGCTGCAAGGGACCTGGTATACACCAGGTAGGTCTAGGGGAAGTGGTTGGTCTTTGGTAGAGCGTATAAATGATGCCAACTTTTTATATGGTCTGTAACAGGAAGTAAGGTCATATTTTCTGAGGATATTGGTTATTTTCTCAGAGGTACCCTGGATGTAAGGGATGGTGATAGATTTGGTGTAATCTTTATTGTGGAGGGGGGGGGGGGTTGTGGTTTACTGGTTTGAGTATTTTTTGGATTTTTTGGGGGGTTATAGCCATTGGCTAAGAAAGTGTTGTGGATGTGGTTTAGTTCAGTAGTTAGGGCCTTGTCATCTGAGCAGATTAATTTTGCCTTATATTGTTGTGAGGGGGTGGTGGTGGTTGGGTGGGTTTTCTGTAAACAGAGGAAACCAAAGATCCATCAAGCTGGCGGGTGATTAAAGTGTCTAGGAAGGGAAGGGTGTTGTTTTCCTCTTTTTCTAAGGTGAACTGGACTCTGGGGTGTTGGTTGTTTAAGTGTGTTAGGAAGGAGTGGAGTGAGTCTGAGCCACGTGGCCAAATAGCGAACACATCATCCACGTAACGAAGCCAAATAGTGGGTTTTTGTGGGGCAGAGTTTAAGGCTTTCTCTTTCAAAGGTCTCCATAAAGAAATTGGCCAAGGGTGAGGAAAGTGGTGAACCCATGGCTGTCCCCTCTATCTGTTTGTAGAACTTTCCTTGCCAAACGAAATAGCCTGAGTTCATTGTGAACTGAAAAAGGGCTGAGATATCGGGAGGAAACTTGGCTTGGATGAACTCTAGGATTTCTTTGAGTGGGACATTAGTGAATAGGGAGGAGACATCAAAACTGCATTATGTCAGTGTGTTGGAGTGAGAGGTTTTCTACACTGGCTTTAAAGTGGGCTGAGTTTTTTTATGTGCGATGGCGAAGAAGATATCATGATACAAATAGAACGTGGGATTTGCAACCTGCCTAACCATATCGCCAACAACGTCAGACTGGATGTAGTCGGTGTTTTCACTAAAGCCAAACCTCCAAAAACCAACCGATCCAAAGACGAATATGCAGCCCTACAAGAAATGAAGAATAACAAAAAAATAGTAATCACCAAATCGGATAAGAGAAACGCCACTGTGGTGCTAAATCAAAAGGACTACAAAGGTAAGCTTAATGCTTTAGTACTAGACTGTACTACTTACCTCCCTATTGAATATAATCCTACCAGCTCTCAGATTAGAAGTCTCCACAGACTCCTTAAGAAAGTCACTTCTTGGCCTGTGGAAGTCACTAACAAACTAAAACCTTATAACTCTAGACCCCCCCCCCCCCCGATTATATGGACTCCCAAAAATACATAAACAAAATGTGCCATTACGTCCCATAGTGGATGCATTGATTCCCCCACATATAAATTAGCCAAACATTTAGCCAAAACGCTCACACACTATACTGGCAACACACCATCACACATAAGAAACTCAGCCCACTTTAAAGCCAGTGTAGAAAACCTCTCACTCCAACACACTGCCATAATGGTCAGTTTTGATGTCTCCTCCCTATTCACTAATGTCCCACTCAAAGAAACCCTAGAGCTCATCCAAGCCAAGTTTCCTCCCGATATCTCGGCCCTTTTTCAGTTCTCAATGAACTCAGGCTATTTCGTTTGGCAAGGAAAGTTCTACAAACAGATAGAGGGGACAGCTATGGGTTCACCACTTTCCCCACCCTTGGCCAATTTCTTTATGGAGACCTTTGAAGAGAAAGCCTTAAACTCCGCCCCACAAAAACCCACTATTTGGCTTCGTTACGTGGATGATGTGTTTGCTATTTGGCCACATGGCTCAGACTCACTCCGCTCCTTCCTAACACACTTAAACAACCAACACCCCAGAGTCCAGTTCACCTTAGAAAAAGAGGAAAACAACACCCTCCCCTTCCTAGATACTTTTATCACCCCGCCAGCTTGATGGATCTTTGGTTTTCTCTGTTTACAGAAAACCCACCCATACTGGCAGATACATTCACCAGCAACCCCCCCCCCCCCCTCACAACAATATGAGGTACAAACCAGTAAACCACACCCCCCCCCTCCACAATAAAGATTACACCAAATCTATCACCATCTCCTACATCCAGGGCACCTCTGAGAAAATAATCAATACCCTCAGAAAATATGACCTTACTTCCTGTTACAGACCATATAAAAAGTTGGCATCCCTTATCCGCTCTACCAAAGACCAACCACTTCCCCTAGACCTACCTGGTGTATACCAGGTCCCTTGCAGCCGCAAATTGTCCTACTTTGGCCAAACAAGCAGAACAACAAATATCAGGATTTCAGAACACAAAGACTACATCCGGTTTCACCAGCAGCCGCTCTGGGCTGGCAGACCATGCCTTAGATACCCACCATAGAATTCGTTGGAAGAAAACAAAAATAATACACCGCAGCAAGTTTAAATATGAGAGATTATTCAAGGAATCTTCAGCAGCTTTAAAAAAACGTTCCTAAACTCAACAAATTTGGGTGCATGAAACTACCCAAATTTGGGAGACTTACATTTTGAGAACTTCAGCCCAACTGCCAAGTCAACCAAATTAGCCCACCAGAGGGCACCATTAGGACTTTAGGAACAATATTAGTGTCTTGCTTTCTTCCTCATTTACTTTTGTTCGTGCCTGCGTGCACATACCATATCTTTATGTTCCTGAAGATGGCAACTTGACGTTGTCGAAATATAGATGTATTAAAGTTACCTTTAATTAATATACTTTATATGCGTTGTTAATTCCGTAAACAAATTACCAGTTATGAACAGATACTAAAGAAAGCATAAAATTAAACACCAAATTGAAATTAGAAGAATTTCTAAATTTCTATACATAATTGTGGACAGGTAAATATTTTAAAAAAATAACACAAACATTTAATGAAAATGAAAAAAACTAAAAAAAAATTTGAAATCAGCCTGAAAGAAACGAGAAATGGAAAATCACCTGGAGAAGTTAGATTCAGAAAGATCACGGACAATTCATCAAGAATAAATTTATCGCATGACAAATTTATCATAAGCAAAATTCATTGGGAGGAAAACATATTACTGAGAAAACTGAAATGATATTGTATTGATAGCGATGCATGAAAAGTAAATGCAGTGCAAGATAAATTTTACAAAATAGTTTTTTATGTATTATTTGTTTAGATTTTAATCAGATTTTCATAATATTTTTATTCTTTTACAATGAAAGTAATATATTATTGATCGATGAGTTTCTTAATTTCTGTTTCATCTTAAAAAGTTGTAAATATTTTTCATTACTAGAATACTGCAGGTTCTGCTTACTGAATATTAATATTTACAAAACTGGAATAGGTATAGGGAGAAAGGATATCATATATAATATTTATTCTGTGAACTGTTTGTTATATTTCTGCGCACTTAGACATCGATCCAAATGTGACACACACACACACACACACACACACACACACACACACACACACACACACACACACACACACACACACACACACACACACACACACACACGTGGGTGGTCTGAAAAGTTCTCAGCCATCATCAAATTCCTGATATATATACCCTCAAGAGGTGTACAGGATATGATAGTACTACATGAAAACTTACATCATTACTAACTTCCTATCTACAATTTTCCTCCAAATAAGTCTGTAATCTGTCAAGACTCCAACATTACCTGATCTTATATTTCTATCTTCTAAGGCACTTTTTACTGTATCAAACCACCTATTTCTTGGTCTTCTTCTGGGTCTTTTTCCTGCCAACATGACAGAGAACCTCTGAGATTACCTCTGCTAACGCATTCCTGGATGCTGACAATGTCAAGTTCTTTCCTAATATCCTCGTTTGTAATATGATATTGCCATTCATGCCTTAATCTTTCTCAGGACTCTCATATCTGCAGTCTCTAATCTTTGGTCAAGAGTTATACTTCTGACCCAGATATCAGGTCCATAAGTTAATATTGGCTTGAATACTGTCTTGTATATAGCTAATTTAGTGTTTTGGCTAATTTTTTTCTTATTCCATATAAATTTATTCAGTTGACTTCCTACCATACCAGCTTTGTTGATTCTGTTGTCTATTTCCATATTTAATTTACCATCTTCACTAAAAATTGTGCTTAAGAAGCTGAAATGTTTTACTTGTTCCACAGGTTCTCCATTAACAACACAGTTGACATTTTCAATGATTCTGCCTATTTTCATTGTCTTTGTCTTTTTATTGCTGGCCTTCATACCATACCTATTTCAACAGTTATTCACTTTAGTCAGAGAATCTTGCAGACTCGTAGCGGATTTATTTAGAAGTATAACATCATCCGCATAAAGCAAAGAACTGAGATTAACATCTCCAATTTTGATATCAGGTTTAATACCACTTTCCTTCATGATGTGATCCATATAGATAATGAATCACAAAGGGGATAATGTACATCCTTGTCTCACACCAGATTTAACATTAAACCACCTTCCTGTACTTAGTTGAATTCTAACTGCTGACTTACAATTCAAATAAGGTTGTTGAAAGTTTATTTTTCACTTGTGTTGTACCACCTTACCCTGCTCCTGAAGATACTTTCAGGCGCAAACTTTGTTTGCTCACACTAACTCAAATAAAGACTAATTATTGCTTGATACATTGCTAAGTATCTCAATTGACACCATATAAGTGTAGCATTTCGAATAGCTTCTCTCTTGGCACCTTGTCATATGCCTTTTCCAGATCTACAAACTTAAATAAATCTTTGTTATATTCCATGATTTCTCAACTATCTGTCGTAAAGTGAAAATTTGATCCTGACAGCCTTTATTTGGCCTGAATCCAGCTTGTTCTTCACCAAGCTTCTCTTCCACAATCCTTCTCAATCGTTTCTCAAGTATACGTGCATATATCTCACCAGGAACACTCAGTAGAGAAATACCTATGTAATTCTCACAGTTTTATTTCCCTTTTGATATATGGGTGCTATGAGATCTCTACTTCAATCATCTGGAATTTGTCCCTCTGTTGTAACTCTGCAGTGCAGCCACTGTAAGACTTTTATACCTCCATACTTGGGCATTTCTGGTCAAATATCATCTCCTCCTGCTGCCTTTCCACATTTCATGCTTTTGATGGCTTTTTCTACTTCAAGTATGGATATGTATTCCTGACTGCATGCCTGGTCGGTGTTTTTTTTACCACTGTGCTGTCATTACTGATTGTTTCATTTAGCAATTATTCAAAGTAATTACTCCATACTTCAAGGATATCTTTTTCTCCTGTTTTCATGTCACCTTTATCATCTCTAACTCATTTTACAGCACTCTTTCCTCCATTTCTAAGCTTCATCAACAACCTCCAGAATATCTTCCCACTTCTTGATATTTATTTTCTATGTTCTTACCAAAGTCCTCCCATGGCTTTTGTTTAGCTAGTTTTACACAATGTTTAGCTTTCTTACATTTGTTGAAAGCACATCAAAAGTTTCTCTAAGAGCACAAGCTGACTTATTTGCAAGAAACTTTTGATGTGCTTTCTTCTTTTCTTTCACTGCCACTTTAACTTCCTGTGTTCACCATGGAGTTCTAATTTTTCTATCCTTACAGACAACCTCACCACATGCCTCTCTGACTCTCAGTGTTTTCTTCAAGGCTTGCCAATGAATCTCCAAGGTTTGGTCCTTGTTCTCAAACTGTCACTTTTTCTTCAATAATGTTTGTGTATTTTAGTCTACAGTTCACACCTGAGAGCTGCTCAACTTTTATTCGCTTTAAAACTTTCTTACATGTTCTTGTCAGGATGATATTCGATTTTATACTGCTCAAGACTAAATGGTGATCACTTCCAATTTCAGATCTCCTGTACACTCTGGTGTCCTGCACTAGGGAGAAAACATCACTATCAACAATAACATAGTCAATGAGACTTTTCTTATTCCTTGCCTCTTCTCTCCATGTGAATTTGTGCACATCTTTATGCTGGAACATTGTGTTAATAATAACCAGTCCATGTCCTGAACAGAAATCCAACAAGTATTTGCCATTATTATTAGCACTGTTCTTTTCTTCAAATTTTCCCAATATATTTTTGTATGTCTGAAAATCATTTCCTACTCTGCTATTTAGATCCCCAAACAAGGACCAAATTTTCCTTTTTTATTGTGTCAGTTGATTTCTATAAAGCCTCAAAAATCTCCTCCACTTTAACTTTGGAGAACCTTCTGTGGGACCATAGGCACAAATAAGTCTCATTGTCCAGTTCCCCATTCTGATATTTGCCCACATCACTCCACTTGAGACTGCCTGCCATTCAAGATTAGCCTTGCATTTAGTGTTGAATACTATGGTTACGCCTTCTTTTCCTTGATTGTCATTTCCTGAATGTAACATTTTGTATTTATTGCTCAGAAAGATCTCACCAGTTTTTGCCTTTTTTTTTTTTTTTTTGTTTCAGTCACCAATATTGTGTCGATCTGGTACTTATCTAATTCCTCAGATAGCTCCATTTCTTTGCCATTCAGGCTTCTTATGTCGATAGTACCGATCTTGAACTCTGATGATGTTGAGTTGGGGTGGGTTTTAGGATTTGTTCCAGTAGGTGACTTTTTGCTGTTTACCCTGGTTCTGTGGTGAAAACAATGGGGGACTTATTTAACCGGGCTAAACCCCAGCTGGCATGAAATACTGTCATGTTGTACCTCATTTTTTATTTTGGTTTAAGCCAATAAGAATACAATTTGGTCGGCGAAATCCCAAACTACCAGCCCATCCTCGTTCGTTCAGTATCCAGGTAGATACCTAACAGGGTGCACCACCAGAAGGTGACGATTGACATTAGGTCAGAAGCTCTGATCAGTTCTCCACATTCCTTTAAAGATTATGTGGAGGTCTCTTCTCAGTTATAATGAAAAAAACGAATTTATAATTTCAAAATTATTTTTCTTTTTCAACATAATCTCCCTCAAGACTAATACATTTATTCAAGCGATGCTCAAGCGCTATTATCCCGTCCCTGTAGTGGTTCTCAGCAAGATCTGCAAAATACCCCTCTACAGCTGCAATCACCTCTTGATTCGAAGAAAAACGCTGCCCAGCGAAAAAGAGTTTTAAGTTTTGGGAAGAGATAGAAGTCAGAGGGAGCCAAATCTGGGAAAGAGGATGGATGTTCTAAGAATTCATAGTGCAGATCCCTTAATTTCCCACTGCCAACTGCCATAACACCTTTGTGGGCAGGTGCATTGTCCTGATGAAAGATGATTTTTTTTCCTTCTGCAAACCGGGTCCTTTTCTCGCAAACATTTTCATCTAGTCTGGTTAAAATATTGAAATAAGATTCCCTGGTTATTGTTTTACCCTTTTTCAAGATAATTAATAAACAAAATGCCTTTAGCATCCCAAAACACCGATGCCATAACCTTTCCTGCTGATGGAACCGACTCTGTCTTCTTTGGCACTGAACAACCGGCTTCTATCCAATGCTTTGATTGCTGTTTGAATTCTGGGGTGTAATGGTGAATCCAAGTCTCATCCATAGTAATAAATCAATGCACAAAATCAGTTTTATTCTTGTTCAAACACTCCAAGCACTTTTTAATGGTAAATACACAAATTTCTGATTTAGTAGGGTTAATTTTGATGTTCTGAATTTCACAGTATGAACTTTCAATGGATTTGTTTAAGGGACCTTCTGCTATTTCTAAGTTGTTGTGAGCTGATAATAGGACGAAATCATCAGCAAACATAGCTATCTTTGTTTCTTTATATTTTTTGTCTAAGTCGTTTAAGTAGATGGATAAAAGGAGTGGTCTCAAAATGCTGCCTTGAGAAAGTCTCTGTCTCATTTTCACTTTCTTGGAAAAGGCATTATTTATTTTAACTTGAATTGTTCTGTTTCTCAGAAAGTCATAAATCCAGTTTAGAACTTTCCTTTCTATTCCAACATGATCAAGTTTGGAAAAGAGTTTCTGCCTCCACACCTTGTCAAAGGCACTGCTAAAATCTATAAAAGCTGCAATGGTGGATTTGGTAGGTTTGATCTGGAGGTTATCTTGAACTGACTGGGTTAAGTAGAAAAAGTTGATGAGTTGTTGAGTGATTTCTTCTGAAGGCAGCCTGAAAATGTGGTAGTATATTATTTTTGTTTAGATAGTAATTCAAATGGAGTTTGATTTTTTTCCATCAATTTGCCTGGAATTGAAGTCATTTTAATTGGTCAATAACTTCAATTCCAGGAAAATCATGTAAATGATAATATGAAATGATAGTGTACAGCAATCCCTCAATTAGTGCGCCTAATGCGTTCTTTAAAACAGGTGCATTAAACGCACTAAATAACCTATGGGAAAAAGTATAATTCGTTCCTCAAATTTCTTTTCTGAACCTTAATTTTTTTTCTAAAAGAATTAAGGTATGTCTCAGGGCCTTTATATTCAGAATATAAATTTTATTATTCTACTTCTTAACAAAGAATTGAGCTAAAGTAGTTTGGCAGGCATTTTGTTTCTTTATTTTCATACAACCAACGGTATAGCCCTATTGCCTCTTCTACTCTTCTGCAAATTTTACTGCTTCTCTCTTCATCAGGGTCAGCCTCTAAGCATTGCTGCTTCAAAACTTCAATTGTACAAAAAATATTTTCAAATTGTTTCTGTGAAATCTCTTTTAGCTGACTATCAGTGGTTAAATTTTCTTCATATTCTTCGGGATCTTCCTATTGAAAAAAAATGACGCACTAATCGAGGGATTACTGTACATGACAATATTGAAACTGTATAGTATATATTTACTTGAACATTTTTACAAGAAAAATACATACTATACAGTTTGATCTGCTTCAGAGATCCTGGTCTCTAGCATCCAATTGAGCTTTCTCCACCTTTGCAACGAGTTGCCTGGTGTTGCACTACCTTACCCCAGTCCTGAAGATACTTTCAGACACAAACTTTTGTTTTCTCACACTTGGATAAAGGATTAAACTAAACTTATTATAGTCTAACCAAGTGAAAAATAAACTCTCAACATCTTTCTCTGAATCCAGAGTAATTTAATAATAAGGTTACACACCCTTTGGCAACTCCTATGGGTTGGGATGACCTCTCATTGCTTCTGCCTTTGTATCTCCACTACTGGGCCTGGCTCCCACTGACGAGACCTCAATAAAGGTCGAAACCGGTATGGGTAGTGGCCCTTGCCTTAATGCATAGCATTACACATATCCGCAAGGAGATGTGCTTTGCATTATGGGAGATACTGAGATAGGAGTGATGAGAGCTTTCTCCACCTTTGCAACGAGTTGCCTGTTGTTGCACTACCTTACCCCAGTCCTGAAGATACTTTCAGGCGCAAACTTTGTTTGCTCACACTTGGTTAAAGGATTAAACTAAACTTATTATTCGTATTTGAAAGTTTTCTACTTCAAGTGGGAAAAAAAATAATCAAAAACTTGAAATGTGAAAAAGCTGAAGTAGATGAAATTCAACCAGAAATGCCCATATATATGGAGGTATAAAACTTTTGTATAAATAATTCGGGGAGCTTGGTCAGAAGGTCAAATTCCAGATGACTGGGGTAGTTCCCATTTATTAAAAAAAATAAAAAATAAATAAAAATAAAGTAAATAAAATAATGTGAGAATTACAGAGGAATTTCTCCACTAAGTATTCCAGGTAAGATTTATGTAAGCATACTTGAAAAGAGGCCGAGAAAAATTGTGGAAAACAACTGGGAGAAGAACAAGCTGGATTCAGGCCAAATAAAGGCTGTCAGGTCAGGCTTTCACTTAATAACAAATAGATGAGAAATTATGGGAGTATGACTAGTCCAAAGAAAAGCTTTCCAAGACAACAGTTATACAGGGTAAATGGGACATTAACATTATTGGAACAGTCTATATTTAAATAAATCAGCAGTTAGAATTGAAGGAAATGCAGGAAGATGGTGATGTAAAATCAGGTGTGAGACAAGGATACACAAAATGGCATTAAACCTGGTATTAGAATCGGATATATCAAACTTAGCTCTTTGCTTTATGCAGATGATGTACTCCTAAACAACCAGTGCAAATCTTCAGGATTCTCCAACTAAATTGAATAACAGCTGTAACAAATTTTTTTTTAGACATTTAGATTTCTAAAAATAGAAATTTAATAATTTTCTAAATAAAGTTATTTAGATTTCTGAGTTCAGTCTACTTAGTCTTATTTTCTATCCATTTCCTTTATGATCTTCTAGTATATTTTCTTCTCTTCTATTTTTGAGAATTTCTGAAGTCTTTCAGTAGGTGTGCTATACATGTATGTTCGTACCATTGTAACTTTTCTCTGATTGTTGCTGTGATTTGAATATAGTATTTTAATTCTTTAGCCACAGAGAGACTGGAATGGAAATCTGCCCTTCATGGTAGGTGGATGAGAATGATACTTGTTAAGGTTTCAAGCAGTGTGCTTTATGCTAAAGCTAAAAATAGCTTCTCAGACTATGATTTCTATGAACAGTCAACTCTCACTACAGCAAACACTACTATAACAAATTAATAAAAACACCGAACAAAAGTCCGATGGGTAGAATATTCTGCTAAAAGAAATTCGCTATAGTAAACTTTTCTGCTATCTATAGGTCTTCTGACAAACTATCCTTAGGAGTGTTAATAGTTTGCTACAGTGAGAGAGAGTAAGGTGCAGTTTTTTTTCCCAATTTAATCATGCATAAAGAGGTGCCCAAGCATTGTTGCTAGTCCTCATAAACGGAGTGGGACTAACTGCTTTGTCAAACCAATACTTCATTATCATGATCTATGATGAATACTTATCAGGCTTAACAAACTACTTACATAGCAAAAACCAAAGTCCTCTGAAGCAAAACAAAATACTTCAAGGAATAAACCTTTAGGGATTTTTCTTAGACCTGGGTTGCTGCAATTTAATTTGTATATTAGTGATACAGAAAATAATTTAAAGAGAAATATCCAGTTGTTTGCTGATGATGCAAAACTAGAAAGGGTGACACTAATCTTGTATGAGTACTTAGACATTGATTATCACTCATGTTGAGGTTTAGTGAAATAAACACACACATACAGATGATAAATATTAACTGAATTTATTTAGTTAATAAATTATGCCACAGTTTGCCTAGGTCACCTAGGTATTTTCATGGACACAAACACTGAGCATGTGCACACAGTCACACTGGTAAGAAAACAAACACAGACTAAATATGAATGGTGGGATTCTAGAGCCTTAACTATCACCCTCTACATGTGCAATGATGGAAACTAGTTGAAGATCTCATGATGAAAATCTCTCTGATCTTAGGTAAAGCGAGTTAGTCAAATTTGTTGAGATTTAGCATTGCTGCAATTCTAAGGTAGATTCTAGGAAAAAGTCTCTCTGATATATCTGTAAACCTCCCTCTTATTCCTGTATAAGAGGGAGGTTTTCCTTCCATTAAAACTGGTAATCAGTATCTAGACCATGCCATAGAAACTGATCAGTATCTATGGCATGGTCTGCTCACCAGAATGGCTATTACAAGTAATGGACATAGTTCCTGTGTTCTTCCATGAAGATATTTGCTGTTCTTCCTGTTTATCCAAGACAGGATAGCTTGCAGGAGCAAGGGATGCATAAGACCCCAGAATGGTCAAGGTGATGGAATGTAGCTTTTGGTGAGCAGATAAGGATAGCAAATTTTTGGTATAACTTGAAGGATGAAGCCCCCCCACCCACAAAAAAAAATTATGAGTGTGATTAGAATGATATAAGGACTAGATTTTTTTTTTTCCTGCACACAGCCACTAGGTTAGTGGCTATGCACTTCGCAACCATATGCCTAGGGAAGGAGCATCCTAGGTTCAATTCCCGTCAGTGATGTGAGGAGCTGAAGGATCTTCATGAAAGATTGCAACACCAATTAGATAGTTGGCATTAAATCTTGCTATTTGCTAAATTTCATAAGCAATAAGGTGAATACCCAGTACAAAATTCCAACTGAATAAGGAATAAGTTGCTACTGCTATATTGAATAGTGAATCGAGTTTATTCAAAATTTGTCTACTTGTCTTTTAAACCAGTTACAATAACAGCTTAAGTTTCCACTATGCTCTGTACAGGTATCCCTTGCTTAACTCTGATTTGATTATCGCGGTGAAATTAATTGCGGCAATCCCTTGATATACGCAGCAAGAGTTTTGATTAATGCGCCTTTAAATTTACCACGCAAAATCATGTTCACGCCATGAGGCTGCTAGTCTCATGGTCATCCAAATTCTCTTAATGGTCTGTGTGAGAATGTGAAAGTTTTATTTTTCCCACCAAATACGACATCATTGCTACAGCCCACGGACATGGGCGTCATTGCAACTTTCAAAGCCTATTTTCTTAAAAAGACATTCTCAAAGGCAGTAGAAACAACAACAGGAGAAAATGCGATTATGCTCCACGAATTTTGGAAAAAATTTAACATTAAACATGCAATTGAGAACATTCGTGACTCGTGGAAGCAAGCGTCTTCTAGTTGCATGAAGCCGTTTGGAAAAACCTGCCAGAATGCTCTAATGACTTGGGTTGTTTTCAAAATCCTGTGAACAATGTGGTCAAAAAAATCATTGCAAATGGTGAAGACCTCAGTTTTGATGGTGTTGATGCAGAAGATGTTAAAGAATTATTGGATTCAGATTCAAAAGATTTCAGTGACAACGATCTTCTTGAAATTGAACAACGCACATATGAAGAGAATGAAAAAATGGAATGCGAAGATGAGGTTCCAAAGGAAATAACAGTCAAAGAACTGGATGGAATATTTCGCAGTTTAGAATCGCTTAAGCAGCAAGTAATGGATATGGATCCAGATGTTAATCGAAGAATGCTTGTTTGCCGAGGTCTGGAGAGTCATTTTGCTTGTTATCGTAGAATTTATGCCGATAAGAAAAAAACTAAAACTGTACAAATGACTCTTTATAACTTCTTTTGATTAAAAAAAATTGCAGTGACTAATGTAGGGTACAAGTATTTATTAAACATTTACTTTGCATTCATTTTTTATCTTTCCTAAAAGAGTACCATATAAAACGAACTCTTAGTACAGTAATCGATCAGGGATGAATTATACTTTTTACCATTGATTATTAGATTTGATTAACGCGATTTTGATATACACGGTAACATCAAGGGATTAATTAATCGCGTTAATCGAGGGATACCTGTATTTTGAATGGTGATCTAAATCTCCACAAGCACCTAAAGGGAAAGTTAATAGACAAGTAATTTTAAAGTGAGTTCTTGGCCATTTGGTGTGAATTAGCATTTTTTTTTCCCCATACAGATAAAATAAACCTAATATAAATACAGTAGGCCCCCCATATCTGCGGAGGCTTGGTTCCATCGTCTTCCGTGGATAGTAGCGAACCATTAGTGAGACCTAGATTTTTGAACATATATAGCAAAATTGAAGCAGGAAATTATTAGTAAATTGACTCAGTCTCACATGCTAGGACTCTAGGGTTCTTTAGTGAATATGTTATGTAGTTAATATATAATGTATACACTAAATTGTATGACTAAATAAATAATAATAAAAAGAGTTTTTTTTTTTTTAATTAAATGAGGTAATTTCTACACTACCACTTTACCCGTACTATCCAGGGATGCTATCTACTGCATTTGGGCACACGTTCCATTGCTCCTCGATAATAATATTACATACTTATTTAATATTATCATGAAACAATTTTTACGTCTTTAGAATCTATGAGGAGCAATGGAATGTGTGTCCAAATGCGGTAGAAAGCACTCGAGTAGTATGGGTGAAGTGACAAACCAAAAAAATTGCCTCATTCAATAAAACTTTGTCTTTAGACAAAATTTAACCCACATATTAATTATGTAGAACAAAATGATAAAATATGCTAATGAAAATGTAATTGTTAATAAAATCTTAACATTTTTATTCTTATTAGGAGGAATCAACTGAGATCAGAACACCTCGTTGTTCAGCTACATATTTATTCATCTTCCGAATCTTTGGCAGTCGGCTGCTTGCCTGCCTACTGAGCAAATGATGTGGATGGCTGAGGATCATCAATAGTAGAAGCTTTGTCGACTTTTTTTTAAAAAAACATTGTTATTGGAAGCTGCCGTTTTTGTCTCTTCAATTCAGTAAACAGGTTCTGCAAAGGTTCCAAAAGCTTCGGTTATTGTGCGAGTAATTTTTATGCTGCACTCCATCATTGAATCATAATCCATAATCTGTTCCTTTAATGTTTGAGCTGTTCGAAATATCGCAGCAAATTTTTTGAGTGTCCACGCTGATGGTTCTTGTTCACTTTCATCGTCATCGTCGTCTTCTTCTGTAGAAGATTTGGCAAGAGATGCAGTCTCTTAAAAAGTACAAAAATCAGCAGAAACACTGGACTCTCATAGCAGACACCACCAATGAGCTTGCTGTAACAAGCACAAAAAGTTGTGGCCAAACTCTTACACTGTTGATGAACTAAAAAAGAAAATGCAGTGAAGCAAAATTATCCACTATAGCATAATTTTTTGATTCCTATGTGTTTGCTACAATCTTTCAACTCCTCATTAGTGAGCACCTCACAACGTCCATCTATGTAATCATTCAATTCTTCTTCTGTCATATCGTCAAATCCCTCTCCACCTATGTTCCATGCTGTGTTAATTATCATTGTTATCTGTGAGTTAATATCAGGGGCATCAATTTATCCATTCAACTGGTTTCAATTCATCCATTGCTCCCTTGATGAATACAATTGCATCTGCAATTGTGAATGATTTCCAGCATTCCATGCCTCCAACATCAGCAGAATCCTCAACAATTGCACGAATTATATCGAAAACCGCCGAGCATATGAGGCTTTGAAGCATCTAATGACATCTTGATCGAGTGGCTGAAGCAATGAGGTCGTATTAGGTGGGAAGAAAACCACTTCAACATTTTCATTTTTGGTGACTAGTGACTCAGGGTGCCCTGGAGCATTGTCTATTATCAATAAAACTTTAAATGGTAATCCTTCCCTCTCCAAGTATTTTTTTCACCACCAGAATAAAAGATCGATAGAACCATTCTGTAAATAACACGGCCGTGACCCACGTATTTAGATTTGATTGCCAAAAAACAGGCAGACAACTTTTGTTTTTAGGGCACGTGGATTCTGTGTTCAGTAAACAAGGCCAGGTTTAATTGTGTGACCAGCTGCGTTGCCACAAAGTATCAGCATCAATCTGTCTTTAAATGCTTTAAAGCCTGGTGCTTGCTCTACAGTTTTATGGATGTAGGTCCGTTGGGGCATTTTCTTCCAAACGAGGCCGATTTCATCACAATTAAAAACTGCTTAGGATGATAACCTTTCTCTGCAATAATTTTTTTTAATTTCTGCTGAGAACAATGCAGCAGCTTTCTCATCAACCGATGCAGATTCTCCTGTAATTTGTTTTTTAGATTAAACCTAGTTTTGAATCTATGCAACCAGCTCTTGCTTGCTGTAAACGACTTTTCTTCCTCTTCTGTTTCGTCTTGTGGCCGCATGTCTTCATATAGGATCAATGCTTTTTGTCGTAATGTGTTACCATCAATAGGAATCCTTTTTCTTGTCATGTCTTCCGCCCACAAATTCAAAGCTTTCTCTACCTCGAGTAATGCCTTATCATGCACTGTACCTGTAACTTTTGCAGATTTGGGTGCAATGGAAAGACTGGCACGAATTTTTTCTTTGTTCTTCAACACTTAACATATCGAAGATTCATATTTGTAGATTTAGGCACACAAAAACACACGTGTTGAACAGATTATTTTATTAATTACTAATAAAATAAAACTTGACGTTTCAACCTCTATATCGAGGTCATCATCGGAAGAATACAACTGTATACGGAACCAAGCTACATGTTCATGCCTTGCATACCGGGAAAATAAATCTACGTAGTTAATAAATCCTTTTTCCTAGCCTGACCTCTAGTGATAAAAAATAAAAATAAAAAATAAAAAAATAAATAAATAAAAATTAAAAAAAAAAAATAAATAAATAAATAAAAAATAAAATAAAGAATATATATATATATATATATATTATAAATAAATAAATACAACTACAATAAACTGCTAAAGTCCTCATGTATTAATATTCTTCTGGATAATTCTGACTGTTATAAACTGATTTCTTTCAGTTGAATGTTCCAAACACTTCACCAGGTTGTCTTCTTGTAGTGGGATTTTTCTAGGGCTAGTTTAGGATGTTATACAGGTTGTAGATGGGTCCTCCACATTCTTGAAATGTGTGAGGCCATCATTTTTGTTGAGATTTGGGTTGTGTTTAAGCATTTCACGACTCTTTAAATTTTCTCTCAAACCAGGTTTTGGTGCGGTGTAGGGACTTTGTATTTTTCCAGTCAATTCTGTGGTATGTTTGGAGTGCATGGTCAGAAAGGCCGGTTTTACCGAAATGGAGGTATTTAATGTGTCATTTGTGTTCGTCTTGTCTGATTGGGATAGTTCGCCGTTTCCCCTATGTATGGTATGTCACATGTGCATTGTATTTTGTATACCCCTTTGTATACCCCTGGATGTGCTAGGTGTGGAAGAGGATCTTTAGAAGAACTGAGTAAGTGTCTTAGCTTATTTGGGGATTTAAAGGTGGTTTTAATGTTGTATTTGTGAAGTGTTCTGTCTATTTTTTCAGAAATGCCACTAACATAAGGAATGGCAATAGCATTCTTGAAATCTTTTTTGTTCTTACTGGTATCTTTATGGAAGATCTTGTGAATAGTTTTTTTACTGTATCCATTTTTGATAAATGTTTGGTTGATGATCTTGTATTCCTGGTTTAGAGCCTGTTCATTAGAACAAATTGATTGATTGAACTAGAAGATTCATTTTTATTATAGATCTTGGCAACAGTTGCAATTGACTGTTTTTCTACTTCAATCATATTGATAATCTGATTTTTCACTAATACTGAACACTTCGTCTTCTTTTCAGTTTTGAAGCCATTTTTAAATTTTTCAATTTATTTGCTTGAATTTAAACGCAATTTTTAATTGCAATGACAGACAATTGACTGTTTTATTCAACAATTCGAATAAAACTAGACATGAACAAACACGCACGTAAGTCCATGCACCTAGCAAAACAAGAATGTTTCGACAAGTTTTTAGCCTGTGCGTATGCATGTTTCAAACAGCGTGCCGCTCGACCGTTTCGCATGCTTTTTCGCAATGCAGATAAGTGAAATAGCGGACACCAAAACTGCAGATACGGAGGGCGGGGGCCTACTGTATATATAAACTTACCTTTTTTCCTTCAGAGCGGCTATAACGGTCTTGGGATCACAAGGATCACTATTTTTCACCTCGGATGATGGATATATAAAATTCCAGCTGTAGAAACAAGAAAAAGACAGTGAAAGCATGCAAAATATATTTTAAAATAAATGTTATTTGAAAAGGAATCAATATGTTTTGATTAATGAAAAACTAATAATTAATTATTATATACAAATAAGTATTTTCCTATGCTCAGAATCACTTAACTTTTTCCTAGTATTTTTTAAAGAATAATAATATATTTCACACACAGGTAAATATATCCCATACCTTATTAGCATTTGTAGAAATGTTCTGAACTAAGCCTACTGTCTCTACTATAAATGTATTTGAAAGGAATCACAACACACCTTTAAGAAGAATAATATATTTCACACACAAGTAAATATATCCCACACCTTATTAATGTTCATCATAAAATATTACCAGAATCACTTGTTTAATTTAATGTCTTTATTTGTAAAATTTTCTGCTAAGTTTCAAAGCAATACAGTTATAGGAAAACACTACAAAGAACAACATTTTAATTGAAATCATGTGATATTATATGCACTATTGGCTGCAGGAAAATAGCTTGTAGACAAAATATTAGTGTTTGTAGAAATTTTTTTTTTTTTTTTTTAAAAAAGAATAATATATTTCATACACAAGTAAATAGATCCCACACCTTATTAGTGTTTGAAAAAATACTTTGAACTAAGCCTACTTCCCCTAACATAAATGTATCTGATAGCATGACAAATCCATATAATCAGTTAACATGGTATCAAAGGGAAAGCTCAGCTCACATCAATTATGTATGAGAGAAAAAAGAGGTATGCTCAAATTCACATTCATGAGTTGGATTTGGAGATTTTTATAGTTAAAGTGCTAGCTAAAATTATATGGAAACTGTTGGATCATTGTCATTTGAACAGGACTCGCACTGATTAAGAACAATGTTTTGTTTATGGCTTCATGAAAATATACATTTTGCAATAATAAGAAAATAACTGAACGAAGAAATTTCAAGACACTGCATAACAAAAATGACAAAATGAGGGGAAATTGGTGGAAAATCAACTCCTCTGAAAAAATACACTTTCTGTCTGAAAAAGGATAAAATAAAAAATGTGAAACTTTGGAAGTATATTATAATGGAAATCAAAAATAAAAACAGTAATAAAATAGAATCGGAGATACTCATTGGGTGTGTTACAAAACAACAAAAAGCAGTTTATCAGTATTAACACTCCCTCTTTAACATGTTTATAGCCTAGAGCAGCATTTCCCAACCTGGGGAATGCGGGGTAGTTTATTTCCATTAAACTTTATCTTATCATGTTGCTCACGCCCGTTGTTCACACCTGGTCTAATTGATATGTTCATATTCTGTATTGCATTGTTATAAATGACACATTTAGTGTTGTAAAATTGTAATTTATTGCTTCATCTTTATGATATGTAAAATATAAAAAAAATTCCATTTTGGATTTTATGGGAGCCGCAGTGAATTAACATTTGCCACAGGGAGTCCGCGCCATATTAATATTCACTACAGGGGGGTTCGCAACATCAAAAAGGTTGGAAAACACTGGCCTAGAGTATAGTTCATACTAGATTAAGAATTTAACTGCAAGAAGCTCCGTTCCCATATCTTTTCCTCCAATATCTGCAGGTTAACACCAGGCTTACCATATTATCAAATACTTATCAATGAAATCAAGCATGTACGTAAAATGACACAACAAAAAAATTTATGTTTTTGGTTATGAAATCTTGTCTTTAAATAAGTTCATTTCTCTTTAATTCTTAAATACAAAAGACGAGAGCTTTCTCATAACTATCACTGTAGCATGAAGCAACAATTTTAACAAAGAAACATCTTAAATATAATTAATAGAAATGTATATTATCAGACATGTAGAAAGGTTGAAATGTTGAGTTATTTCATATTAATATTATTTCATTTGTTACAATTCTGAATTGCTTCCACAACTACTGGAAGTATGACAACTATGACAAATGTGTGTTTAAAAAAAAGTGAAACATTAGCCACATAATAAAATTTTATAACAAAAAACATTAGTATGTTTTTAAAAATCAAAGCGTTTCATTTGCATTTTGCTGTTAGTTTATTTTAAATGCAGTGCAGTCAAACTGCATAAATAAGTTCTAATATAAATGATGCAAAACTAAAGAGCATATTTTGAGATATTCTATAGCAGAATTTCTTCTGATCTGGTCACACTGTCGTTTTTTTTTTCTTTTTTCTTTTTTTTTGGGGGGGGAGGAGAGGGGAGTATTTTGAATATGATGCGAACTGTTTTTTTGTTTATATCTTGAGAAAATCAAGCTATAAACAATAAAAAAATAACACTTTGAGAAAAAAAAATGTAATTGTGTGCATGCATATAATACACAGAAAACATCTGTGCTCATTGCTTAACTGATATTAGAGAGGAGTAAAAATGATACTATGTTACAAAATTACTTATTTAATTCAGGCATGTATGTGATAAACAGTCCACATGTATGTAAAATTTGGGAAATGCTGTTTTATGGCATGCCAATGTAGAATTCAATCAACATTAGAAATTTAATATGACAGAAATTTGGATTAATTTAGAGTTTATGGCCGAGCAACTAAAGCTATGAGACCAAGTACATTATAAGCCCGAATGTGTTCTACGGCCAGTTTCATCTATTTGTGGAATGGTAAAGTTTCTTGGAGGACAGCAAAAATTTTAGCTAAAAATTTAAGCCTTTGAAGGTTCTCATAATGGCAATCTTTTGTGATAAATGGTGGAGGGACTTTGCATGTATCTCCCTGTGTCTTTCTGAAATAAACTGAATAGATAAGTTTATTTTGTTCAGAGGCATCTGGAAGAGTGTCTAAAAACAGAGATTACTGGTTTCTAATTCCACAATGAACTTAATCTAGAGATGAATGTTAAGACAAAAAATTAAGTGTTGTAGTTTATTTGCAGAGCTAGGCCATATTAGGAACACCACCCACACACACACACAGTAGCCAAACTTTAAGTCATAATTCATGAGTCTCTAGTGCCAGTTTTCAAATGACTCCATAATCAGGTTCACTAAAAGCAGTGACAGTGAAGTCAAGGTGTAATTGATGGAATGTTCGTATAACATTAGTCATTAGTGTCTCTCGTAGAAATAATTCTTGAGAGAGTTCTCTATTCAGGTCCAGTAGGTCATATGGTTCTCTTACTTAATCTTTTGTCTTTTCAATGAAGTGTGCTGTTTCTTATAGAGACTTGGGAAATGGAGTAAAACCAGGTTTAAAATAGCTTGGTATTTTTAACATTTATTATACCCAAGGTAAAATACTTTCTACATTTATATCTTCTCCTGAGATTTTTATTTAATAAGGTTAAAACACCTTATGGTAACTTGTTCTGGTAAAATACTTATAAGCTCTGTATTACTAAATCTTGGTATTTCTAGCCTGGCTCCCACTGATGAGACCTCAATAAAGGTCGAAACCGGTCTGGGTAGTGGCCCCTTGCCTTTAATACAAAACATCATACATCTCCTCCAGGAGATGTGCTTTGCATTAAGGGTAAATATTATGATTAGTGATCAGAGCTTATTCTACTTTTACCAAGGAGTTGCCCTGGTCTTGCACTACTTTGAGGGTCAGCTAGACCTCCAATACGTGCAGGCGCAAACTTGACTTGTTTGTTTGCTTACTTGGGAAATGGAGTAAAACCAGGTTTAAAATAGCTTGGTATTTTTAACAGTAATTTTGATTCTTTTTTCATTTTTGTTGCTCCATTAAAAGTATCAAAGTCTGAGTACCCCCCCCCACACACACACCAAATCCAGTCCTGAAAGACCTCTTTAATAGAATCTGGGGTCTGCAGGATAGTTTATTTTCATTAAACTTTATATCTTATCATGTTACTCACACCTGGGATATTGGAAATGTATATCTCTGGCTTCTTGAGGCCAATGGTTTAAGTAAAATTTAACACGAATGTTGGTATACCGTTACTTCTTCCCTTTGTAAAGCACAGGTGAATAATAGCCAACTCTTTGTAATTTAATTTAATTTAATAAATTATTACTTATAATATTATATTGGATTTGAGATTTATAATATTATAATATAATTTATATTATAAATAAATTTGATAATATTATACAAGTGTGTTTTTCTTGGTTTAATATTGTTTTTCTGCTTTTGGTCAAATAATTGAGTTCACAACAAAACTTCTGATTTTCAATTTGTTCACGACCTTATTTAGATATGGATCGGTAGTTAAAGTGTGGATCGTTGAAATGCAAGACAGACGATAATTCGAGTGGATCTGGTGTTGTCGAAAATAGTACTAGTGCAGATAAAGTTCCTTCGTACAAAAAATCATGCAGACATTGTCCATCCTATATGCAAATAGGATTTTCCGTTCTGAATAAAGATGGTGAAGACAGACCACAGTGTGTTCTTTGTTGCGAAGTGTTATCAAATGAATCTATGAAACCGTCGAAGTTGAGATGCCACTCTGAAACAAAACATGGCGAATCAGTTAATAAACCAATAATAGAATATTTTCAAAATTAAAAAACTGCAACTTTGTGGTTCACAGAATTTAGTTAAGGACATTGTGTGTGAAACAAAAAATGAAAAGGCTGTTCTTGACTCTTACAAAGTCGCCCTTCTGATCGCTAGAAATGGACAACCCCATACAATTGGGAAAGATTTAATTTTGCCTGCGACAAAAGCAATAACAAAGAACTTGTTTAGTGAAAAACATGTCAACGAGGTGTCTCTAATATCGTTATTTGACAATACTGTGAAAAGAAGAATCGACAAGATTGCTCGAAATGTGAAAGATATTTTGCTAGAACGGTTATATCATAGTGAATATTTTGCGTTGCAGTTGGATGAAAGCCACGATATTTCAAATAATGCCAATTTGCTAGCTTTTGTGCGATATGAACACGAAAATAAAATAAAGTTTGTGAAGATTTTTTGTTCTGTGAATTGTTACCTCTTCATACAACTGCTGAAGCCCTTTTCAAAGTTGTCAATGACTTCATAACTACAAATAAACTTCAATGGGGAAAAATGTGTAGGTATCAGCACAGATGGTGCTCAGGCAATGTCTGGAATACATAAAGATTTGGTTGCACCTCTTGTGAAATGGACACATTGCTGTATACACCACGAAGTACTAGCTACATGCCGTATGCCCTCCAAAATGAAAACCATTCTAGATGAGGCAGTAAAAAATGTCAATTTTATTAAAGCCCGTCCTCTTAACAGCTGGTTATTTTCTGTGCTTTATAATGAAATGGGAAGTGATCATGAACACTTATTATTGCACTCAGAAATCCGATGGCTGCCCAGGGGTAAGGTTCTGACGCTGTTGTATGAGCCTCACGACGAAGTAAGGTTGTTCCTTATAAACTCCAAATTTGCATTAACACACTATTTAAATGATTTCTCGTGGCTCTCATCTCTTGCTTACTTATCGGACATTTCTAACATCTTGAATAGGCTTAACGCGAGCCTTCAAGGTATATCTGTCACTGTGTTTTCTGTGTAAGACAAGATAGAGGCAACAATCAAGAAGTTAAATTTGTGGTATAACCATATTGAGAAAGGAAAACACGATTCCTTTCACACGATGAGCGATTTCATTGATTTCAGTGAACAACCTCTTTCTAGTGATGTTGCTGAAAGTATGATTGAACATATGAGGTCATTGGCATGTCAACTACATCTGTACTTTCCGCTTTGTCCTGAAAAAAATTACTGGATGAAAACTCTCTTTCTAGACTCAGAATATGAACTTCTTTCTTGGAACCAAAAGGGCTGTAAGACATCTGTTGCCATTTGCCACTACATATCTGTGCGAGACAACATTTTCCCATCTTGTATATATGAAAAACAAATACAGGAACAGAGTTAACGTGGAGCCAGATCTACGTCTGAAATTATCCAGTTTTGATCCTGACATGCGAAAGTTGACGTCTGAAAAACAGCACCAGCCATCACATTAGGCGAGTGTTAAATTCATAATATTAGGCCTAATTGATATGTTCATATTCTTCAAATATCTCCATTCATAACAGTATTGCACTGTCATAAATGACACATTTACTGTTGTAAAATTGCAATTTATTCCTTCATCTTTATGATATGTAAAATATAAAATATTTCCATTTTGGATTTTATGGGAGCTGCAGTGAATTAACATTTGCTATAGGGGGTCTGCGACATCAAAAAGGTCACTGCTATAGAGGTAATATGTTATGCCAGGAAAGGCTAAGAGTAAGAATCAGTCTGGGATAAGAAATCTGATGTTGAATTAAAAGGTGAGCATTGTCAAATATAGGAAGAAAAGATCTAAGGATTTTTTTTTTTTTTTTTTTTTTTTTTAGGAGGAAAAAAGACAAAACCTATGTTTTGGAAGCTGTAAGTGACTAGGTTGTTATTTCCCCTTTGCAAGCTGGTGTGGAGATTAGTGTTTAAGCACTAATTGTAAATGATCTTGAAGTTTGAGGTTAAGCACTGCAAGGCTTGTCATAGGAGTAGAGAGTTCTATCATCAGCAAAACTGGGAACAAGATTTGAAGTCAATGAGAGCAATTACATAGCCCTTAGGAAGACCTACATTAATAGGGAAAATCTGAAGAGAGAACATCCTCCACCAGAATATGTCATGAATGAAGCAAGAGAAAACTGGCATTCCAATTGCAAAAAGAGGAAAAAGCCATAATAGCAATTTGCTGAGAAGCCCTTGATGCCAAACCTTATCAAATACCTTGACAATGTCAAGCGCAACAGCAGTGGTTTCTCCAAACCATTTCCATGGCACATGTCCAGAGATGGGTGATGCAAGTAAAGAGCTTTGACTGATAAAACCCAAACTAGTGGTCACTGACTAGCTGAAAGTTTTCCAGGTGTCAAAAGTTACTACTGATGACCTTATCTTACTTTACAGAATGAGGTGAGAGCAATAAGTCAACAGTTTGAAGGTAGACACTTATCACCTTTTGTGGGGTGTTCTTTATCATCTCTACACTGTGCAGGGATGACAAAAAACAGATGTCAGTTCAGAAGCATGCCTTTGAACCATCGAAGTCAGAAATCTTTTTGGTATACATGACAACATTTCAGAAACCTGCAACACTTGCAAAACAATCATGAACATGGCTGTTTGACTTTGAAAGGACTAAATGTAGAAAACTTGCCAACCTGTATTAATTGTAGTGCCTTTTGATCCCTTACAGAAGAGGTTGGGTGCAGTTTCTGTGCAGTTAAAGAAGGAGGTTATCTGACTTGGTCATCTACACAGGAGTTGGATAAGAAGAATGATGCTGCGGGGATCAACTTTATCGTTAAGCGATGCTGCAACACTGCCATATGGATGAGAGAGAGAGAGAGAGAGAGGAGCACAGATGGACGGAAACTGCACACAACAGCTTCTGTAAAGGATCAAAATGCAGTATAATTAACACAGGTGGCAAGTTTTGTATATTTAGTCCTTTCAAAGTAGCCATGTTCGTGATGGTTTTGCAAGTATTGCAGCCTGCAGTTTAGGCAATGAATGAAGCTGGAGTTTCTGTCTCAAGCTGATTACGATAAGCTGTTTTCTTTCCTTTGACCACCAAGATCACGAGTATCTGGATATGGAGAAGAAACAGTAATCTGATAAAGGGGGGGGGGGTTGAAAGAAAGGTATAACATGTTGTTATAGAGGTTATGACTGCAAACCAGAATTTACTTAGCCACAGTAAAGCATTTGATTTATAAGTATATGCACTAAATTTATTCACCTACGTGCACCAAGAGTCTGGAAAAGTTTCCCTGAATAAGAATCCCCTCTATTATATTATATTGGCTGGCACAGCTTTAAAAAATAAATTTGTCAATATCTGAAGAGGAGACGGTCCCAGAAAGAAATTAGAGGATCCATTTCTTTTAGCAAGGAATAACCTTTAACAGTCAGGGTAAGCACGGAGAAAAATTAGGAATCGACTAGAGATAAAGAATTTGCTTTCCTTATAGAATGAACACGTAAGAAGTGATACAGATATTAGAGTCAGGGAAATTTTATAACTCTTGTAGTTAAAGTAGAGAGGTAAATTCCATAAAGGAAGTAAATTATTATAGGAAAAGTAACACGACACAAATATATAACAAGATTACACCAGATATAAGCATCATAGAGCAATGCCTGCCATCAAGGAAAGTGATGCATGGCATTTTTTTTTTTTTTGCAACTGTAGTTATCCAAAAACAAATAAAATCCAGTTTTTTTATGATTATACTTATTGGCTGAAAGTCTCGATAAAACGTCTATCTTTTAAAGTTAGAAGAGATGATATATTCATATATTTTGAAGACAAATATTAAGGACTAAAAAAATTGTGTCATCAATTTTTTACTATCATTTTCATGATCTGCATATCCTACTTAACAAAATACAGTAATTCATCCATGTTAAGGTTGTGGTCCAGTGTAGTATTTTGTGAATCTGTTTAATGGATAAACAGTTTATTGGTACCTGCACTAAATAAGCAGCCATTTATGCAAAATAAATTGGGATTTAACAATTTTAAACAACAAAAATTTTAACATTTTGTTTCATCTTCTATAAAACAATGGGGAAATTTACTTAACAGAAAGATAAAGTTCAAATTAAGTAGCTTTATAAATTATACTCAACAAGAAATTATATTTTTCTATCTTAACTTACACTGAAACAAGTGATGTGAAGTCAACAGCCTCTCTTTCATATATATACACTCATGAGCAGTTGAATTAGAGATACCTGCCTAGTAGCGGGTAGCACCCCCTTTCGTCTTGATGATGGTGGTGATGCAGCATGGCATGGACTCCACAAGGCACCCGAAGCGTTGGGGAACCAAACTGATCCATGACTGCTGCACAGCCTCCCACAATGCATGGAGACTGGTCGGAGCAGGGTCCAGGGCGCGTATATCTCTCTCGACAGCATCCCAGATGTGTTCAATAGGACTGAGGTCAGGGGACCTCAGGAGCCAGCCAAGCATCCTCATGTCCATGGAGTGTTCATCCACCCACTCAGCCACAATTCGAGAGCCGTGGGCAGGTGTATTATCTTGCTGTAGATACAGGTCTCCTGCAGGGTACTGTAGGTGCAGAAATGGGTGCACATGATCTGACAGCAGGTCCCTGTATCGTTCGCCAGTGAGGAGACGATGGTAGATGTACCAGGAGACCCATTTCATCCCATGTAAACAGTCCCCATACGAGAATACCATCACCACCGGCCTGAACTGTATCCTGCTGGCATGAGGGATCTATTGCTTCATGTGCTTGGCGATGCACTTGTACCATGCTATTGGCGTGTACCTCGACTTGTCGGTCCAGGCGACCCTTTTCCATGCGTCGAGGGTCCAATGGCAGTGTTCCTGCGGCCATGCTAATCGCTGTGTCTTGTCATATGTGGTGGCTTCTGTACCCCATAGCGAGGAGATGGTTCTGGATGGTGTTGCTGCTCACACATCTTTGTTGTTCGGCATTGAATTCGCGGGTGATCTGCGGCACTGTGGCCCATCTATCTGTCGTTATCATCCAAGCTAGCTGATGGCATCCCCTGTCATCGACACGTTGTACACTATGGCAGTTTTCCCTGGCGGCTGTGGTTATACCCGATTCCATGTACTCACGGTACATTCTTGACACAGTGGCCCGTGAAAAGCAAAGTGCCTGCTGACTTCGGAGATGGAGTGCCCCATACGTCTGGCTCCAACTATCTGGCCGCGATCGAATTCGCTGAGATCTCAAGTCTTCCCCATTCTGTGCTCGACTATTACTCAGACGGTCAGTACAAGGTCTGACGACATCCCCATCACGCGCCAGTATTCTATTCACCGGGGCGACCACAGCACCATTTCGCCAACACGGCAGGTATCTCTAATTCAACTGCTCATGTGTACACACACACACACACACACACACACACACAGTAGATGGTACTTACTGTGATCACTAAATCACTTTTACATAACAATAACTGGCTGCATTAAGCAAAGGATATAAAAAATTGCATCATTTATTTCAATTTATTGTTATAAAATTTATAACATTTACAACATAAAAGTTATGTTAAAAACTTATCTAATGTTGTCTGTTGTGTGTTTGAATAAATTTCAATAATTTATTTAATAATTAATTAATATATATAATAATTAATTTCAATAAAGAATAAGTTTGTGAATAAATTGCTCATACTCATAATGCCTTTTGAAGTTTGTTGCTCTATGTTGCACACCGTGATGAAGTATTTGTAGAGCTTCTTGCATCTGGACATCGGTTGGAGGAGCTTCTAAAATTTGTTCTTCTATACTTGTATTAGGTTTTGTTCACTTTCTTCTACTAGTTTAAAAATTCTCATCGGAAGCAGCTTGACATATTTCCGACACTATCATTGTAGCCACCACTTCAATGTTGTTATCAACATCCAACCAAGTTTAATTGAATTAACAATGTAGTGTTCAAAGGCAAGATGATTACTTTGATGTTCTCTAACAATAAATTGTTTGTGTGTGTGTGCAGTGTAGTTGTCTACTAACAAGAAAATTCCTCGCTTTAATTTAAGATCATGATTACTAAATAACTTAAGGAATTCACAACGCATGCTGGAATATAAATTAAAATAAACTTTAATATATACTTCCTATATTTCGGCAACGTCACGTTGCCATCTTCATGGGAATATAATATTAAGACACGTGCACGCAGGCACTAAAACAGCAAATGAGGTCGAAGCGAGGAAACTACTGTTTTTCCCAAAGTCCTGATGGTGCCCCCTAGCAGGCTATATTAGGTATTCTTGGCCACTGGGCTGAAATTCTCAAGATGTACATCTCCCAAATTTGGGGCAGTCTCATGCATCCAAATTTGTTGAGGTTTGGCATGTTTCTTAGGGCTGAGGCTGATTCTATGAATAGTCTTTCAAATTTATACTTGCTAAGGTGTATTACTATGGCTTTCTTCCACCGTATTCTGTGGCATGTATATCCAGAGCATGGTCTGCAAGCCCAGAGTGGCTGTACTGGTGAAATTGGATGTAGTCCTTGTGTTCCAAAATTCTGATATTTGCTGTCCTGCCTGTTTGGCCAAAGTAGAACAGCTTACAGCTGCAAGGGACCTGGTATACACCAGATAGGTCTAGGGAAAGTGGTTGGTCTTTAGTGGAGCGGATTAAGGGATGCCAATTTTCTATATGGTCTGTAACAAGAGGTCAGATCATGTTTATTCAGGATTTTGGTAATTTTTTCCGAGGTGCCCCATATGTAGGGAATGGTGATGGATTTAGAGTAATCTTTTTTGTGAATGGGGGGGGGGGGCTGTGGTTTACTGGTTTTAGTATTTTTTTGGGGTTGTAGCCATTGGCTGAGAAAGTGTTAAGGATGTGATTTAGTTCAGTGGTTAGGGCATTGTCATTTGGACAGATTAGTTTAGCCCCGTTGTATAGTGTCTTAATAACTCCATATTATTGTGGTGGTGTGTGTGTGGTGGGGGGGGGGGGGATTATTGGTGAATGTACCTGCCTGTATGGGTGGGTTTTCTGTAAACTGAGAAAACCAAGGTTCCATCAGGCTGGCAGGTGACTAGTGTATCTAGGAAAGGGAGGCTGTTGTTTTCCTCTTTTTCCAGGGTGAACTTGATTCTGGGGTGTTGGTTGTTTAAGTGCGTTAAGAAGGAGAGGAGTGCAGAGCCATGTGGCCAAACAGCGAACACATCATCAACGTAGCGAAGCCATATGGTAGGTTTTTTGTGGGGCAGGGTTTAAGGCAATTTGAAGAGAAAGGCTTTCTCTTCAAAAGTCTCCATAAAGAAGTTGGCCGAGGGTGGGGGAGAGTGGTGAACCCATGGCTGTCCCCTCTCTGTAAAATTTTCCCTGTCAAATGAAATGGCCTGAGTTCATTGTGAACTGAAATAGGGCTGAGATATCAGGGGGAAATTTGGCTTGGATGAACTCTAAGGTTTCCTTGAGCGGGACATTTGTGAATAAGGAGGAGACGTCAAAACTGATCATTATATTACTATGTTGGAGTGTAAGGTTTTCTACACTGGCTTTGAAGTGGGCTGAGCTTTTTATGTGTGATGGTGTGTTGCCAGTATAGTGTGCGAGTGCTTTGGCTAAATGTTTGGCTAATTTGTAGGTGGGGGAATCAATGCCATCCATTATGGGAGGTAATGGCACATTTTGTTTATGTATTTTTGGGAGCCCATATATATATATTGGGGGGGGGGGGGTCTAGAGTTGAAAGGTTTTAATTTTTTAGTAACTTCCAGAGGTCAAGAAGTGACCTTCTTAAGGAGCCTATGGAGTTTTCTAATTTGTGAGTTGGTGGGATTGTATTCAACGGGGAGGTAACTAGCCCGATCTAATAATAAAGCATTAAGCTTACCTGTATAGTCAGTATGGTTGAGCACCACGGTAGCCTTCCCCTTATCCGCTATGGTGATTACTGCTTCTTTGTCTTTCTTCATTTCAAGTAGAGCCTTATATTCGCTATTGGATATGTTGGTTTTGATGGTCTTGCTTTGGTGAGAACACAGGCTACATCCAGTCTAATATTGTTGGCGATGTAGTTTGGAAGGTGGCAGATACCACGTTCAATCTGGATCATAATTCTATGAGAATTAATTTAAGATCCCACTTAACTAACCAACTGTTGAAAATGGCATTAGTCATCCAAGCATTTGCATTCGAACAGTAGTGTCAACAGACAAACTTTTGATACCTTTAAAACACAGAGGATTTTGGCTTTTTCCAATCATTGGGTGCTCTCATCTCTCTCTCAGCTTTCATATTAGCACAACAAAGAACTATCACACACTCTTTTGAAGATTTAAATCCTTTAGTACTTTCATTTTAAACAAATAAGTATGCTGGGCAGTGGCGGCTCATAAGAATTTGTAGTAGTGGGGCTGCAATGCTACCAGCCCAAACAGCAAGCAAATCACACATTACCTCCCACACACACACCATACATTATCCTCACGAGGTAGTGGTTTGATGCAGTCTGCACTGAATGCAGCTCCAGCGTTGAGTATACTAGCCAGTACTGATACTAGCCCTAGCCCGCACAGCACATTGACTGTAGAAAAATACAACTATTGCTACAAAATGAATTGTATAAAATACTATTGAGCAGTATAGTATTGCAAACAAGAAAATAATGGTTTTTAGATAAATATATAAAAATTTAAGAATGCCAATAATAAAACAGGAACTTTCGTTTTATACTGGAGGGACTGCAGTCCTTATGGATGAGCCACCACCGGTGCTCAGGCATTACACGAAAATATTCCTGTTCCGTCTGCATTGTATATATTGGGAGAATATTCAGCAAAACTTTTTGGCTACTTGATCTTAATCCATGCATCAGCTGATAAAAAAATCAGCACTTTTTTTCTTCATCATGAATACGCTTGTACACAATATTCTCTCACTTTTTCCACACCTGTTAAGCTATACATCAGTTGCAGTGAAATTTTCTTTGCCCATTCTTTTTTTGCAAGTTGTTCTGCTTTTTGACCCATCAAAGGCCCATTAATTGAAACATTCTTTTCATGAACATTACTAAACCAAATATTTAATGCTGATTCAACTTGGGAATCCTTACCAGATCGGGCTCTCTTCTGATCCATGTTCTCATTAGTAAGAGCTGAAATTTCAATGTTTGATCTGTTTTTTAAGATCTTACACAAGAGTGGTTATGAAATTAAATTTTTAAATGTACAGCCACACTATACTGACTCATTTTGGGCAACTTATCATAGCACTCCAAAATTCTTTGCTTTTCTTGAAAAGATAAATTTAAGTTTTTTACTTGCTTCTGCCATAATGCTAAGGGGTATTTTAACGAGTGCTGAAAGTCAAATTCACTTACTGAAAGAGAGCACACAAATAAACTCGAAAAATCACAATTTGACTACATATTTATACCCACCTGCATTTGCATGGAAGATACAAGATTTATGGAAGAATAAGATTAAAAGCAGATTAACACAAAAGTCAGATTTCAATGGAAGGCAGGTTTGTCTGCAGTTAAGAAAAGGGTGAGAGCCAGATTTTTTTTTCTCACAGAGCAGTGAGTATGTGGAACAAATTTTCTCCTGATTAACCTTTAAAGTTCTCAATTATGAGATGCAAAAGGCTAAACATTCAAGGATTTTGATAACAATAACTGGAACTTTGATTATTATAGATGGATCACTTTGAATTCATTTTAAATGGTGTGTTCTGGAACCGACTGATTTTGATAATAGCTGATTGATAATATTATCCACGATCATAATAAGCAGATTCTACTGTGTGTGTGTGTGTCTGCAAGTAGCTTAGTTGTGAAGATATCTCATGCACCAACTTTCTTTGCTCACATTTGAGTAAAGAATTAGACAGGAATTTAATTTCCTGTCAAGTATAAGATACCTTGTAACCAAGTGAAAAAAAAACTTTCTAGGATTAAGTAACTTGATCTGTGCTTGTGCATTTTACAATCAGTGGAAATGTAGCATACATACAAGATTTTAGAGAAGATGGTAAAAAACACATATACAGAAATGGTTTGACAGACAAACTATACTTTGCAAAGAATAGCATGGATTTACCAAAGGGAGGTAATGTTTTAGCAATCTGCTCATATTTTATAATAATGTTATGGATAAATTGGATAAAGGGGATGGGACACCATGACAGTGTTTGACTTGGCTAAGTCATATGATAGAATATGACATGAAAGGCTTTGCATAAACTGGAGAATGTGGAGTTGGAATATAAAAGATAGGTAACAGAAAGTGGTGTATGGGGGGGGGGGGGATCTATCAGAATTAAAAGTATTCAGTAGTGTACCACAATAACATTTGCAAAGCTTGCAAATACAGCTCAGAGGATAACTGTAATGTCGAAACAATCGTTGACGTGCAAGGACAAGGAAGTCATTTTCATTCTTTGCAAGGCATTGATATGATTGCATCTGAAGTACTGTACACATATATAGTCTTCTCTTTTTGGAGTGGATAAAGAGGCCATGGAAATTACAAAGATTATATCAGCATTATGAAATGTATATTATGAGGACAGATTGTAAGTATGTGAACTACAGATTCTGGTTAACAGGAGAAAGAAAGAAAGATAGAAAGTCTATAAACTTCTGAAAGGGTGTTATAGGTTATCAACTAATGAAATTTTTCGTTATATGAAAGGTGGGAAGAAGATAAGGAGATATCCATGGAAGTTAGGTTTGTCTGCAGTTTAAGAAAGGGTGAGAGCCAGATTTTTCTCTCACAGAGCAATGAGTACATCCAATGTTAATGGGTTTAAGAGAAAGTATGACAGCCTGTGCAGGTGATGTATGACATCTCATAATAAGTCCTTGACTTCCTGGAGGTCTCTGGTGATAATAATATAATAAATTTAGTTTAATCCTTTATCCAAGTGTAAGCAAACAAAGTTTGTGCCTGAAGTTTTTCAGGACTGAGGCAACTCATAGTAAAGGTGGACCAAGCTCTCATCACTCCTTATAACGCAAAGTTCATCTCCTTGCAGTATTGTATAATGCTATGCATTAAGGGAAGGGCCACTACTCAGACCAGTTTCGACCTTTATTGAAGTCTCATCAGTGGGAGCCAGACCCAGAAGTGGTCATACTAAGACAGAAGCAATGGAGAGGTCATATTTACTTATACGAGTTGCCAAAAGGTGTACCACCTTATTATTAAATTACTCTGGATTTAGAGAAAGATGTTGGAAGTTTATTTTCCACTTGGTTAGACTATAATAAATTTATGCATTATTTTTCATTATGGGAGATACTGAGACAAGGAGTGATGAAAGCTTGGTCCATCTTTACTACGAGTTGCCTCAGTCCTGAAGATACTTCAGGCGCAAACTTTGTTTGCTTACACTTGGATAAAGGATTAAACTAAATTTATTATAGTCTAATAAATTTATTATAGTCTAACCAAGTGGAAAATAAATTTCCAACATCATTCTCTAAATCCAGAGTAATTTAATAATAAGGTGGTACACCTTTTGGCAACGTATTAGGACCTCTCCATTGCTTCTGCCTTAGTATCACCACTTCTGGGTTTGGCTCCCACTGATGAGACCTCAATAAAGGTCGAAACAGGTCTGGGTAATGGTCCTTCTCTTAATGCATAGCATTATACATGTCTGCAAGGAGATGTGCTTTGCATTATGGGAGATACTGAGACAAGGAGTGATGAGAGCTTGGTCTACCATTACTACAAGTTGCCTCAGTCCTGAAGATACTTCAGGCACAAATTTTGTTTGCTTACACTTGGATAAAGGATTAAACTAAATTTACTATAGTCTAACCAGGTGATAATAATAATTATTATTCCATTTATTCTCAATACATTTAGAAATAACAAAATTCTCTCTCTCTCTCTCAAAATGCATAAAATTTATTGCCAACTCGAAAATGAACTGTACAAAGAATTCAAAATTAATGATTTGTATTTCTTCTCTGTGCCTCCAAATATTCTGTGTAACAAAATTTTTCATATTCCATCATATGCGGTGTAGGCAGTTAAGCTAGTATTCATAATATTACATTATGGACACCAGAAATTAGAAACATGAACTCCTTAAATCTTGAGAAAAAAATAAAAAAATAAATATACAATCTTTGGTGGTGCTTACTTTGTTACTGGTCTTGTATTAACATCAGGTAGAGCTACTTTCAGGGCAGAAGAATTATGAACTGATCTACTTTCATTATATATTGGTATATTAGGTTTCTTTAATTTCACTACTGGAAACATTCCAACACTTGCATACTGTGCCTGATGAGTTGGATAACGTTTACGGGCAATCATTATCCTTCGCGATGAATCCCGTTCTCTACTTTGGGCTAAACTAATTTTTAAAAAAAATGCAATGGCATTTTCAAATAAATTTCAAGACATATTTTTTTAAAAAACTCTTAAAGTAAACTAGAAAATAAATTAATTTCAGAAAATGCATGACCAATTTGAATAATACCTTGTCTAAATATAGATTTTTTTTTTTTCCAATTAAGTATTTTATATCAGTATTACTAAACCAACTGAATGATGAAGACTGCACTTTTTCTTGAAAAAGTGGAGTGCTGATCCCCACCACACACACACACCTTCATACACCCTCTCTTTAAGCACATTAAATAAAATATTAACCCATATCAGTCTTGATGTAATATGGAGGTGGCATATGACCACATATACTTGGATGCAAAGTGACTATTGAAACTGAATTACCATGGATACAAAACATACACTGATATATTTCATCCATATGACCATTTGAGCATAAATAGCAAGCCTAGACCATACACGTAGACTTGTTTAAATTAACAGTCAAAGTTATTCATTTAAATTTTCTCATTTACATGACAAAAGCATTGGTGTATATAACTAATAAACAGTTTCAGTTTAAATTATTTACATTAGCAAATTAAAGATGTCAAGAAATTATATAGTTGGTTTAATCCTTTAAGTGTAAGCAAACAAAGTTTGCACATGAAATATAATGCTATGTGAATACAAAGCACACACCCTAAAGCAGGGGTGTTCAACCCGTCGATCGCAATCGATCGGGGAGCAATTTTTAGTCGATCTCTGTATATTCCTCCTTCCTTACAAATTTAATTAAAACTGAAAACATAATATTTTATTTATCATTATTTTGTATTATTTTTAATTCGCTTTAAGTGTATTGCTATTGTTTATTTATTTTTCATTAAAATTGTCAAATCAGTAATCTTCTTATAAGTGCGGGTAAATGAATTAATTTGGATCAGTGGAAGTTAAACAGCGAGCCAAGTGAATACGATCATAAGCAAAGTGCAAAAACTCGATTGTAGCTTAAATATTAAATATTCCAAAGCACAGTACATCGATTTTTTAGTTAGGTTAGGTCCCATGTGAATATTGTAAAAAAATAAACTTTGTTTGTCTCGGTATAGTGTGTATTAGATGTTTTTGTAAATAACTCTTTTGAAGCTAACTGTATATACTGCTTTAATAAGAACGTGTTAGAGTATTAAAAAGAAAGACGGCTGTAACCCCTAGAGAACACATCCCCTGGATGGCAGATAGGGGAGCCCACCATATACTGCTTTAATAAGAACGTGTTAGAGTATTAAAAAGAAAGACGGCTGTAACCCCTAGAGAACACATCCCCTGGATGGCAGATAGGGGAGCCCACCATATGTGTGTGTGTGTGTTTGTGCACGCGTGTACATGGTGGGATGGTCCGAATATATACTGAATAAGGACTCGTGGACCAACAGAGCCATCATCTTGATTGTGTCCGCGTGGTTAGCCTAGCGGCTTTGCACTTCGCAACCATATGCCTGGGGAAGGAGTGTCCTAGGTTCAATTCCCGTCAACGACGTGAGGAGTTCAAGGATTTTCCTCAGCAATAGCCAAGTTAGCCGGTCTTGGGCGTAGACAGTAGGGTTTTTTCAACCAGTTTATCTGGTGTTTTTCATCCCACAAGCAGGCAAACCAGTCCGAGGACACACACGGACTACAGTCAGGAATACTGACCAAGCCATAGGTCTGATTCATCAGCCTATGCCGGTTCCGGAGCTCAGATAAAAATTGGAGGGACTAGATGGTACCGTGAACTCCCGTATAAAGGGGGAACGCAACGCTGTATCATCACACAGAATTTATTTATCTTGATTGTAAGGGAAGTGGCACTCCCATGGACCCCTAGCTGGATCTATCCTCTTCTTCCTCTACTTTGAGGAAGATCTACTTACTTTAATCTTTCCTATAAGGCCTTATCAGCCAACTCTTTTTATTTTATGACACTTATGCTATTAGAGTAATAAAGGACCATGGGGTCTTCATTTCTGACCTTACAACTATGCCCTCTCTATAAACCTTACTATAATTCTTCTATAATCTACTCTTCCCCTTTCAATATACCCTATTCCTAATATGGATTTAAATTTGGAAGAAGGTTACTTCAGAAGCCTTAAGATAGCAGCCCTACCACTGAACTATTCCAACGTCAGGCTAGTCCCCTGACATGGAGAACATAATTCTACTTCTAAACTGACGGAAAAAGATAATAAGATTGAATCTATGGAAAACGACCCTGGAATGGAAAAGGTAAAACAAAAATGTTAACGACAAAATATAATACACATAGCAAACTGGAATGTAAGAGGAATAGGATATAAAGAAATAGAATTAGACCAACTATTAAATGAAAGATATCTTAAAATAGCAGTAATCACCAAAACAAAAAAGAAATTAAAAGGAGCTATGAGAACCGAAAATTTTAATGTGATATACAGTGGAGTTGACAGAGGCCAAAGAGCACAAGCAGGAGGCATGATTTGGATTCATAACTCCCTTTCAAAACAGTTAAAACATTATAAATTATGGAATGAAAGAATAATAGAAGCTAGAATAAAAATAGATAGAGGCTATTTAACAATAATTGGTTTATATGTCCCAGAAGAGGGAAGAGAAGTATAACATTAATTTTTATAATCAGCTACAAAACATATATAATAAAATAAATAAAAATGATTACGTAATTTTATCAGGAGACTTAAATGCACGAATTGGAAACACGAAAATTAATAATAATATAGGAATACATGGAGCACATACTCTAAACAGGAATGGTAAAAAAATTGATTGACTTTGTAGTTTATAATAACCTAAAAATAATGAATTCCTTCTATAAACAAAGCCATGCATAAATATACTTGGGCAGCAAGAGGATGGAAATCAATATTAGATTACTTTATACTAAATGAAAAGACATCAAAATTTTCACTAGATGTTAGAGTTCACAAAGGATATGAAATAAGCAGTGACCACTTCCTTGTTAAAATAAAATTAAGATTACCACCTAAATGGCTACAAGTAACAAGAACAGAAAGAAAAATTGAAACATTTGTTTATAAAACTAGAGTATTGAATGACACAAATGTACAATGACTATATGAACAAAGAATTAACCAATATCTAGACAAAATAAAACAAAATGAAGAAATAGAAATAGAATGGCTTAATATAAAAACGATACTAAATGCAGCAGCAAATGAAAGCTTAGGAAAGACCAAAAAATTCAATAAAAGGAAAAAACTGAAGATCTGGGATGATACAATGAAAGAAATAATCAAAAAGAAAAAAGAAGCATATCACAAATGGTTAAGCAGTAAAAGATTAGAAGATGAAATAGAATATAAAAGAATAAGAGCCATAGCTAAAAGAGAAGTCAGAAAAAGACAGATAATCATGGAACAAATTTGTTTCTAATTTAGAACATGATTTATATAAAATAAGACCCAATGTATATAAAATTTTGAAACACTTAAATGCAGATACCAAAGAAAACATAAAATTAAACACAGAATTGAAATTAGAAGAATTTCTAAATTACTACACAGAATTGTGGACAAACAAATATTTTAAAAAAGACAACTGGCAAACAATTAACAAAAATGAAAAGGAAATAACTAAAGAAGAATTAGAAATCAGCCTGAAAGAAACAAGAAACGGAAAATCACCTGGAGAAGATAAGCTAGGTTCAGAACTATATAAATACGCAGGAACAAGATTCAAAGAAAGACTTATTTTTAAATAAAATTTTTTCAACTGGTATCCCCCAATAGAATGGAAAAAAGCAATTGTGATTCCTATCTTTAAAAAAGGTAATAGAGATGACCCTAAAAACTATAGAAGTATCAGTATACTAAATTCCTGTTACAAAATATATAGCAGAATCTTAAATAGCAAACTAATGAAATATTCCGAAAACTTTATTTTAGAAGTACAGAATGGATTTAGAAAAGGGCAATTATGTATAGACCCGGCCTTTTGCCTAAAATTAATAATAAAGAAGAGAATACAATTTAGAAACACATATTGCATTTATTGACTTTGAAAAAGTATTTGACAAAGTTAAAAGAAACATATTATTTAACATATTAAAAGAAAGGCAAATACCAAATAATCCTAAAAGCTATCACAAGTATATATGAAAATAATCAAAAAAAATAAGATTAAATCACGAGCTATCATATACGAGAGAGATAAACCAAGGGGTCCGACAGGGATGTCAGACCCCTTGGTTTATCTCTCTCAGCAACTCTTTTAAATATTTACTTAAATGAAATAATAATAAAATGGAATAAAAATATACAATAAGGAATTAAACTTTCTCCTACAGTGAACTGAAACATCCTCCTTTTTGCTGACGATCAAATAATAATTACAAATTCTGAATGTAACTTACAGAAAGCCATTTTAGATCTAAATGAGATAGCCAAAGATTATGGTATGATAATATCAACAGAAAAATCAAAAACTATGGCCTTTAAAAGACAAGATCCAGCATGAACTAAAATAGTAATAGATAACAAGATCTTAGAACAGGTGAATTCATTTAACTACCTAGGATGTATGATCACATATGAAAATAAAAAAAGATATAAACATAAAAATTGCAAAATATTTAAAAATAACAGGTGTAATTAACTCTATATTTAAACCAAACCTAGTTCAAAAACAAACCAGACTAAAAGATATGAGGCAGGAGCAAGCAAGAGACCTAATAGTATTAATAGGTACGAATGATTTGAGAGAGGACAAAGAGTGTGTCAGAATGGATATCAGGAGGCTGCTTAGGAGGATAAAAGAGAATAGTGTGACAGGAAGGGTAGTTAGTGTGTTACCTAGGTATAACTTTGGAGAAATGAGGCGGAGAGCAAGGATTATGAATGATATGCTGCTGGCTGAAATGTGTGAGGAGACAGGGAGTACAGTTTGTTAATGTGTGGAATGAGTTTGAAAGACAAAGTGAGCTGTATGGGAGCGATGGACTGCATTTGAGTGGTTATGGTGTGAGCTGCGTGGAGAGACTGCTGCTCGAAAGTAGAGAAGTGAATAGAGAGAATGAATCAGATTGAGTGGGAAGTGATGTGGAGGAGCGGGAGAGTAAGACAGGAGAGATTGAAGAGGTGGTTATGAATGGGGAAGTGAGTGGTATGAGTATAGAAAATGAGAGAATGGGAGTACAAGAGGAGCAGGGAAAAGGGGAGGCTCAGGGTGGACAGGGGTACACAGCATGAGAAAGGTGGATGCTCCAAGAGGAGGTGAGCATGTGTATGCAGGAAAGGAATGGGATGACCAGAGATCAAGAGGAAACAGTTGGAATTGAAAAGGGTTTTAAAATGAAGAAGCAGAAAGGGAAAGAGCCCCAGTTGAGCATGGAGAGATCACATCGAGTGAGTAGTATCAGTGGAACTCGCTGTAGATCCAGAAATGAGCTGTTGTGTTTGTATACAAATGCTAGAAGTACAGGGTGTTCGGGATAAATTTGACAGTTTCGTAAGGAAAAAGAAAATCTTCTTTGTATCTATTAAATTTAATGAATTGACAAAAAAACATTACAGGCAGAGTTAATTACAATACTATCAACAAGATTTACTCAAAATAACCACCATTAGCATCGATCACAGCTTCAATTCTGCTTCGGAACCTCGAACAAGCTGATGCTACAGTCTCCCTGGGAAGGGCCGCAAAAACTGTTTTAATTTTATCCATTAACTGGGCTTTTGTATTACTGGAAGTGCGATTGGTGTCTTTTTCAACTGTGCCCCATACAAAATAATCCATGGGGTTAAGGTCTGGGGAGTTTGGAGGCCAAACATTTGGACTGGTGAAGTCGTAGAAATTTTCAGACAACCATTTTTGACTTTTCCCAGAGGTGTGGCAAGGGGCCAAATCCTGCTGCCATACATACGGCCTACCATTGGCTACCCTTGTTATCCAGGGCTTGACTACAGTTAGCAACTCCACGAACAAAGCCCGAATTCCAATGCCGGGGTTCTTCAACACCTGTTCCTGCAGATTTGCGAGGAATTCTGCTGTACGAACGCAATCAGATCGTCTGCTAGGGATCTTTCTTCTTGCTACATCCTCGTAGTCACCATTGCAAGTCTCTAGTTCATGCCTGATTGTTTTTACTGTATTCAGGGAGCATTGGGCAGCAGTCGTAATATCCTTATTTTGATGGCGGGCACGAATCATCATGATACAAGTTATTCTCTTCCATGATTCAGGTGGGTTCCAGCTATCCATCCTTTCTGACATCTTGTATATGAATGAAGAAGGGTCCAAACTTTTAAATGAAGAGAAGTGTGTGTTAATACATGTAACTTACGGAAAAATATAATTAATTATAAATATGTCAAATTTATCCCGAACACCCTGTATAAGAAACAAGGCAGATGAAATGGTTGCACTAATTGCACCTGTTCACCCAAAAATTGTCGGAATAAGTGAGACATGGTTGGAAGAGGATGACATCCTGAAAGGAATAGAGATGGAAGGGTATGATGTGTTTCGTGAGGACAGAAGGGGTAAAAAGGGAGGGGGGAGTGCTAATGATGATAGAGAAAGAGTTATGTCCATATAAGGTAGAGATGCAAGAGGGAAATAGTGCCAGTGGTTTTGAGGCAGTATGGTGAGATAGAGGTGAATGGAATCGAATACTTGGTGGGATGTTGTTATAGACCAGGTAATGTGGATGATGGTGATAATGAAATGTACAATCAAATTTGCCAAGTAAATAAGAAAAGGGTGATTTTAATTATGGCAATATAGACTGGAATGATGAGATAGCAACTGGAAGTAAAGAATATGAGTTTCTTGAGTTTTTCAGGGATAACTACCTCAGACAGTATGTAACAGAGGGCACATGAGGATTGAGGATCTTGGATTTGGTCATCTCATCGGAGGATGTAATTGTAAATGAGATGTCAAATCATCCGCCAATTGGTGAGAGTGACCATGAGGTGATTACTTGGGTGGTTGCCAGCAGTGCAAGACCTCTGTGAGAAAAGGGTATATGTGGAACTACAAGGGGGGAGGGTGATTATGAAGAGCTCAGGAGACAGTTTGCAGGTGTAGCGTGGAATGAAGAGCTTGCTGAAAAAGAGATCAATGCAGCTTGGGGGATTTTCAAAAACTGTTTAGTAGATGCAATGTCTAAATGTATTCCAAGGGGTGAGAAGATTAAATAAGGTGGGTGTGAAATGGATGAATAAAGAGATTAAGCATGCGATACAGAGGAAAAGGACATTGTGGAGGCAGTATAAAAGAAGTGGAAATAACCAATTCCATGAGGTCTACAAAGACCAAGCAAGGAGGGTGACTTGGTTGGTGAGAGGAGCTAAAGAGAGGTATGAACAGCAGTTGGCTAATGAAGCCAAAAAGAATCCTAAGGAGTTCTTTCGATATGTAGCTAGCAAAAGAAAGTATAATTATGGAAGGATGACACTGATTGGAGAAAATGGTATAAAGACAGCTGATGCAGAATGTGTGGTTGAGATACTTAATGAGCAGTTCATAAAGATTTTCAATCTTGTGAATGTGACTTCATGGAGGGATTGAGAGCAGTTGATGATGGGGAGGAGAGACTGACTGTAGGTAAGCAAGAGGTGTATGGGGAGTTGAGTAAACTAGATGTTAATAAGGCTGTGGGACTTGATAATATATCACCACGTATTCTGAAAGAATGTGCCAGGGAGTTGACACCTGCCTTGTCATATTTTTTTAATATGAGTCTTGCACTCTGTCAAGTTCCTAAGGAGTGGAGGAAGGCAAGATTGTGCCACTTCATAAACAAGGTGATCGAACTCAAGCATCAAACTATAGGCCTATCTGTGTGTCAGGTGTTGTGGTTAAGTTGTTGGAGAAGCTTGTGAGAACTAGGATCTAGAGTTGGGTTGATAACAATGGTATTATCTTTGATGGACAGCATGGATTTGCTAAAGGAAGGTCATGTTTTAGTAATCTACTTATTATTACAATAAAGTGACAGCTTCCTTGGACAGAGGAAAAGGATACACAGTAATATACTTGGATTTTGCAAAGGCTTTTGATAGAGTACCTCATGATAGGTTGACAGTCAAACTAGAGCAGATGGGGTTGGATATTAGATTGGTGCATTGGATTGGAGACTGGCTACCTGATAGGTATCAACAAGTTGTGTATGGGGGAGCGATATCCAGGAAAAGGAAAGTCACTAGTGGAGTGCCTCAGGGGTCTGTTTTAGGTCCATTGCTGTTTAACTTGTATATTAATGATATAGGTGAAGATTTGGATGGAGATATTCATTTGTTTGCAGATGATGCAAAGTTGGGACGAACCATGAAGTGTGGTAAAGATGTTGTGGCCTTACAGGAAGACTTGAATAGATTGAGTGATTGGGCATGGAAATGTGAGTTCAATGTTGCAAAATGTAAGGTTTTAAAATTTGGAAAACAAAGATGGGATGCAGAATTTATGCTTGGTGAGAATATATTGTTGGAGGTAGAGGAAATAAGAGATCTGGGGGTGATAGTGGATAAGGATCTAAATTTAGGGGACACATCGCCAAAATTGTGAAGACAACACAAAGGCTTCTGGGAATGACGCAGAGGACACTGACGTGTAGAAGTAGGGAGATTCTTGTTCCGGTGTATAAGGCTTTGATTAGGCCACACATGGACTATTGTGCCCAGATTTGGTCACCGGGTTTTCAGAAGGATGAAGAGATGTTGGAAAGGATCCAAAGGAGACTGACTAAGTTAGTTTCTGACCTCTGGAATGTCGAGTATGAGGAAAGATTGAGAAGATGCAACTTGCAGAGTCTGGTGGACAGGAGGAAGAGGGGAGATATGATAGAGACCTACAAGTTATTAAGGGGTTGTTATAGGATCAATGCTGGAGAGGTTCTACAAAAAATAGTGGGAGATTGGGGGACAACCAGAGGTCATCCCTGGAAACTGTATAAAGAGGGTGTGAGGTAGGTTTTTTTTCGTGCATAGTTGTGAATGATTGGAATGCCTTGCCTGAGAATGTGGCATCTGCAAAAAGTTTGAATGTGTTTAAAACACGGTATGATAAGCTGTGTGTGTGATAAAAGGACCTCCCAGATGAGTCTTTAACTCCATGAGGTCTTGGGGTGGTAATAATAATAATAAAAGTATACAATACATTAGCCCTACCAGTCTTAATGTATGGAAGCGAAATTTGGACAATAAAACAAAAAGACAAACAAAGATTAATAACAGCAGAAATGCAGTTTATGAGAAAAACTGCAAAGTATACCCATTTGATCACTAAAGAAACGAAGAAATTATGAAAGAATTAAACCAAGAACCAGTAATAGAAAAAATTAAAAAATATAAACATAAATGGACGTTCAAAGAATGAAAAACAGAAAGATTACCAAAACAAGCCTTAAAGTACAAGCCATTAGGAAAAAGAAAACCAGGACGTCCTCTTAAACGATGACTTATAAGGTGACCAATCGTCCTCCTTTATGGAGGACAGTCCTTCTTTTGTAGGTTCTGTCCTTTCTCGAAAAGTGTCCCCCTTTTCGATATTTTAAAACTAATCTGTTAATCTCTGTATTCAGAGATGAAGCGCCGAACTGTTACGCGTCATGTGATGGTACAGTTTGGAAGGACGCGATTATGAAACGCATGCGCAGGGCATAGGAGAACTTCACGTGTCTCGCACCATTGCGCACTTCACTTTGTTTATTTCTAACGGAAATACGAAATTATTTCTTTCTCAGTGAATATTATACTCAGGTAAATACAATTCACGTTTTATTAATTCATTAATTCAATTTTATACAACCCTGTTTTCAACACAAGTGTAAAATAATTTAAATATAGATTTAGTAAAGTTTTAGTTTTAATTATTAATTTTATTTATTCATAATGTGCTTGCATCGTTCATGTGGCTCTATATTTTATTTTTAATTTCATTTAAGGGATGGAAAAATCAAGAAAGAGGAAATGCCATTTCAACGATCAATTGAAAAAGGAATTTCCACTCCTGATATCAAAGAGAGAGACAACATTGTTTTCTGCAATATTTGCAGAGGAGAATTTTGTATTGCAGTTGGAGGCAGAGCAGCTATAACGAAACACTTGAACACCAACAAACATAAGCAATCATTAGATGCATCAGCTTCCAGTAGTAAAGTAACCTATTTTTTTAAAACTTCTATTTATTCTGAAGATGAAAAACAGTTAGCTGTAATGGATGGAACATTTGCATTTCATACCATAATTCACAATCAAAGCTTTCGTAGTATGGATTGTACAACTAAATTATTGAAAAACTTTCACAATGCTAAATTTTCATGTGCCAGAACAAAATGTGAGGCTATTATTAAATCAGTATTTAAAAATTACTGTGATAAAATACTTGCAGAAGACTTGAAAAATGCAGCATTTGTAACGGTTTTATCTGATGCATCAAATCATAACGAAACCAAATTGTATCCAATACTAATAAGGTATTATAATGTTACCAAGGGCATTCAAGTAAAAATTTTAAATTTAGAATCCATTGAGGGCGAAACTGCTGAAATTTTGTCAAACCACCTATGCAGAGTAATAAATGAAAACAATTTGAAATCTAAAGTTGTTGCACTAACAGCTGATAATACAAACACAAATTTTGGTGGGCAAAGACGCAAAGGAGTGAATAATGTCTATGTAAAATTACAAGATTTACTCCAAAAGAAAATACTAGGAATTGTAATGCACATATTTTGTCAAATGCAATCAACACAGCGTCATGTGCCATGCCAATTGATGCAGAAATAATAATAACGACAATTTATTTGTATTTTAGTTGTTTTACTGTTCGTGTGGCTACTTTAAAACAATTTTGTGAAGACGCAAATGCTGAATACAAAAAATTTTTAGGATATTCAAAAGTTAGATGGCTCACTCTAACACCTGCTATAGAGCGTGTTTTACAATTATTTGAGTCTCTCCATTCATATTTTTTAAGTTTAGACAAATGTCCAAAAATTCTGGAATCTTTTTTCAATTATGAATTATCGGAGATATTAATGTATTTTGTACATAATCAGGCATCTATTTTCCACAAAACGATTCAAAGATTGAAGGTGAACATATTTCAGCTACAGAAGTTAGTCTTATTTTGAACGATTTTGTCCTTCAATATAAATCACGATTTGAAGAAAAATTTATTCCTTTAATAATAAAAAGAAAATTGTCAAACTTAGAGGAATCAAATCCAGGCATAACGGAAAAGTTTACCCAAGAAGTGCAGAATTTTTGCCAAACATGTTTCCAATATGTCGAAGAATGGTCTGAAACAAATATCACAGGAAATAACAGTTTTCAATGGTGTTTTTTGACTTCATCGCAAGTAAATTGGGCAGATATTGAAAATTGTGTTGAGTTTTTATCGAAAGAAATGCCTGATATTAAAATCGATGATAATTGTCTGTTTGAAGAAATTAGAAGACTGAATGTATATTTAAATTCTGATAAATTAGAACAATGGGAAAATCAACATGTTGAAATTGATAAAAGATGGGTGGAAATATTTAACCATTTCAAAAATGAACACATTCCATATGAAATTTAGTTATTCTTGTTGAATTTACGTTGTGCTTCCCTGGAACTAATGCAGCAGTTGAAAGAGTTTTTTTCAATTGGTAATGATTTTTGGACAAGTGAGAAATCAAGATTGAATGTTGATACTCTAGCTGCAGCACTTGCCGTAAAATTCAATATGAAGGATATTTCCTGCTCCGAAATTTCCAATATATTGTTAGAAAATGATATATTGACAAAAAATATTCATTCAATGGAAAAATACTCGTTTAATTAAATAATTAAAAGGGGTGTAAGCATAATTAGTATATTTTTGTTTAAATTAATAAAATGTTTCATTTATTTACGTTGTACTTTTTTCTTAAATTTTTTCGTCCTCCTTTTCATTGTAAAAAAATTGGTCACATTACTTATAAGGCCGGAACAGGCCATGCTAGGCCTAAATACACATGATGATGATGATGATGATTAAATGTCCATCATGACATTTGAAAATTTAAGACTTATATATAACAAATTAAACAATTTGATATTAATAGAACATATTTGAAACACACAGACAATCATCCCCTTTGAAGCTGAGAAATGAAATATGTCATACCAGATCAACTATTACCTGGGATAATAAGTCATGCAAGTGGCTTAGGAATACCAGCTGCAGAAAGCATGGTACATGCTAGCGTCCAAATTCAGTACAGAGTATTAAAAAAAAAAAAAAAAAACTTACTTATCTGAAATTGCAAGGACAAAAACTTTAAAAATATTTCTGTGAAAGACTGCAAGAAAAGGTAATTGAAAGATGAAATGGGCATCTTACAGAAATAAGGTATGTATAAGAAAGGGTTACATGTTGTAAGTTGTTCATAATTTGTTCTTGGTACACCAAGAGAAAAAAAAAAAAAAATTATTGAACTTGTTTAATATTTTGCTGGTTTTCTATCCAGCATCATGAACACAATTCACAACTGTGACATGCATACAGCACTCAACTAGATAGCTGTAGAAACAGCTCAAACTAACTGAAAAGAACCATCATCCTAACAAGGAACTCTCTATGGATCAGATAACCATAAAGTTAATTTCGAGAAGTCAAGCTAGTTGGTGTCTGAGCATGACTGTTTCCCAGATCTTTGGCAAATTAATGCAGACATACTTGCTAAGGCTGGGGAAATGCTTCATAGCTGATGCTGATTCCAAAAATACTCTCTCAGACATATAGCAACTTCTACATAATACCAACATTTTCTTCCGTTTAATCCTGTGTGAAAGAATATCCAAAACACAGTCTGCCAGTCCCAACTTACCATATACAAATGATCAAGGATATAAATTTTTGTTCAAGGCAGATGTTAAGTGATCTGCCAGTCAGTCCCAAGTAGGCTAAACTGCCAGGAATAAGTAGCTATATATACTTCATGATGCATAAGAGGATAAAGCTGATCTTTAGAACAGAAGATGGTAGCTAACTGAATGAATGGTATAAAAGTGGCATGGAGATTATATTTGCAAAGAACTATCTTTTCTGATATAGTTCGCCCACAGATTAGAGACCCTTCGACACTTCTGCGCATGTCTCAAAAAGGAGAATCCATTCCGATAATAGGGTAATCAATCCATCTTCTGGGATGAGTTTGTTTATTATTACAGGTCAGAATATTTAGCTTTTCTTTTACAAACATTGTAGTTTTTAAAGTGGTAACTATTTTGCTTGTATAACAGTTGGAAAAATGTATGTAGAGTATTAACAAAATTAAAAAAGGTATAGCATAAAACAAAAATTTAACGAAATTTATTTTTAAGAAAGTTTTATATAAAATAAAAATAATTATACAGAAAAACAGAAATTTTTTTTCAAATGAACTTATATATTCTAAACTTACAGTTGAGAGAACTGAGACACTTTAATGTCCTCAACCGATTAATTAATTATGACTTGTTGTGACTCTTTTAACAAACCCATGCAAAAAAAAAGGTTGGAAAAAAATACCATTATCAAATCCTTTTAATCTTCATAGTCATCTGAATCGGTGTCCGAATCGCCATCACTTTCACTTAAATTGATCACCAAAGGTTCACACAATTCTTCAATAATTCCGTCTCTGTCCCAATACATATTTTCCAATGAGGTGACATGAAAGCAATATTTTCCCCAGTTTTGAACTGTAATACTTTCAATCGTCTGTTCTGAAAGTTTAAAAAGTTTCGTCATGTCAATATCCCCAGTTACGTTGCGATGGCGAATGAAACTTTTCACTTCTGCCCATACATACTGAATAGCATTAATATCACAATGATATGGTGGTAGCCTCAAAGCTAGAAATCCATGCTCTTTGAGCATCGTGTCGAATTTAAATAGTTTAGTTGTGGGCGAGTTTCTTTTGACCAAATTAAGCAATTCAATTTTTCACATATTTGGAGAATAAGAAATGTTATTTGTAGAGAGTCAATCCATAACAACTTGCTTCTTATTAGACCAATTTGGAACTTTGTTTAATCGAATAGTGATATGAAGCATTATCAATTATAACAACAGCATTTGGAATCAGTTTTTCTTCTGCAGAGATCTACAAATGGTGGGCGTATTATACATCTTGAATATAAGGGATGGTTCTGCTGTGATCTTGTGTGCTAGTTACAGGAGGGATGGGAGATGGATGCATACAGTATTTTATCTATTTAACAGGAGATGCAGCCATTGGCTAAAAGTGTTGTGAAAGTACCTGAGTTCAGTTTCAGGGGCTGTGTCATTTGGGCAAATAGCCCTGGCTGTGTGTGTGTGTGTGTGTGTGTGTGTGTGTGTGTGTGTGTGTGTGTGTGTGTGTGTGTGTGTGTGTGTGTGTGTGTGTGTGTGTGTAAGCATTTTGAAGATGTCATACTGTTGGGATGGGTGGCTTATGTAAATACCTTCTCATATGAGTGGATTCTCTCAAAATGGAAAAGGATAATGAGCCATTAGGTAGTAGTGTTTCTTATTTTCATGAAGAAAGTAACAATTGTTACTTTCTTCATGAAAAGAAAGTAACAATTGTTACTTTCTTTTCATGAAGTTTATTTTTGGATGCAACTATTAAGATGCACTAAAAATGTATCCAATGTGTCTAGACCATGAGGCCAAACTGCAAACACATCATCAACATAGCAAAGCCAAACTATTCATTTAAGTGCGACTGTGTTGAGTGCTTGGTTTTCAAAATGTTCCATATAGAAGTTGGCTAGTGAAGGATGGGAACCCATTGCAGTCCTCCCATCTAGCTGTTTGTGTTTGTCTTTTCCATAAGAAATATACCAAAATAAATGGCAAATCTAAATAATTCAAATACATCAGAGGGGAAATGTGACTTAATGAAATCAAGAATATTCAAAAGGTACATAAGTAAACAACAAAATAATGTCAAAGCTGACTATAATGTCAAAATCTGTCAGGATGAGATTTTATTAATAATGTTTTAATAAAATCTCATCCTGACAGATTTTGAATTTCAGTTTCAGGAATGTCAGAAACTGAAATTGAAATTTCAGTTTCTGACCATAATGTCAAAATCTGTCAGGATGAGATCTTATTAATAATGTTTTAAAGTGGAGAAACATTTTAATAAAGGTGGTAGGCAACGTTTCCTCTAATTTTTTGCTGTGAGTGTGTGCAGAAATTTGTGTGTGTGCAAAATTTGCCTTCTTTTGAAAAGTATGTGCACACCCATACGAGTCACCATACTGATCATTTAAGCAAAAAAGTTAAAAGATTTTAGTTCACTCTTTACCTTCTGGTGTCAATGGGACGTCAGCAAGGTCACCCCCAACTCCCCACCGTGTTCCCACACACGGCAGTAGCCTCCCCAGTAAACAGTCGGAAATCAAGATTCACAAGCCTTGGGCAGGACTCGATCCAGGGACTTCGCGCATGCGAGGCCAACACGATACCGACTGTACTAGATAGGATTCTAAGTGTGTGTATTATTACCATCACCAAGTAAGTTGTGTGACATCAATCACAGAGCTAACATAAATATTTTATATGTATTTAATATTGATCTGATTAGAAGTAAGAAATAAAAGATAACACTAGTGACTGATTGCCTTTACTTAAATTTTCTAACTTGCAAATAACTAAACATACCTAATAAAATATTCCCATTACTAATTCTCACCTTGTTAAACATTCATAATAAGTCCGTTACTAATTCTCATCTTGTTTAGTTCTAGCTTCTATCTCTCTTCTGTCTTTGGCATTCACCCACTCTTTATACACACTAAATTAATTTAATTTCCATATAATTGGTAACTTTTCACTCTCATTAGCATATCCAAATGACATTCTCCTAAATGGTTTCTATTTGATTCATTAGACTAAAACCTTGCTCAGAGTCTGCACTAGATGCAAGGAAGGTTCCTCCAATATCCATCAACTTTGCCAAATCACAAAACTGCTCATTTTGAAGAGCAAATGCAACCATTTGTGTAAAATTTGATATCATTTTGCATTTAATTTTTTCTTGTACAGAAAATTTGAAATCATTAAACTGACTAATTATTTCTGTAGTATCATCCAGAAAATCATGACATTTAAGACAAAGGGCATTAACATGGTCACTACCAAATGAAAAATCACAATGTGAAATAGAGGAGATATCAAACACTGGCCATTCTTGTATCTTCTATCTCATTCTCAGGGAATCTGTCCTCTAAATGTGCATATAAACAATTTATAAAATTTAATTAACTAGTAGATACCAGGGGCCTAGTATCTACTGGTTCAGTCTCTTCTTGTTTAAGAAAAGCATTTACTCTGTCACTCCAGCAAGCATCACCTTCTAAATACAGATTCCTGATTTTGTTAATCTTCCCTCTGACAAAATGATGACTGTCTAGTGGTGTAAGGTACTCCTTTGTAAGATTTTGCACAGGGAAGCCATTTCTTCAAAAACATCACTTAAAACATTAACAGCTACTTTAAATGTCACGTTAGTTAATTTATTGTGACAATAATTAACCATGGGATCATTTGATTTGTCTTTTTCAAAATATGTGATCAGTCCCTCATAGTTTCTTATTATTGCCTGTAATGCAAAATGTCTGGATAGCCACCGCACTTCATTGAGTGGTCTGAAGGCAATAGCTTCATTTTCAGACGCCTCGACAATTTCTTTAAATTCATGTCTTTTCACTATGGAACGAGAAAAGAGTGTGTACACTGTTCTCATTAATGTATCAATATCTCTGATTAGTTTAATTTCCTTCCACGTATCACAGACCCCCACGGTGAGCTACACAGTGTTGCTGGACAAGATGTGGAACTCCTAATTTAAGTTTTGCAGCGACACCATTAACTTTGCCTAGCATCACTGCAGCTCCATCAGAGGTAAACATCACCATTTTTTGGAGATCTTCTTTTTTTGATAAAACTGTTTAATAGCTAACACAATGGAGGAGGCATCACATGCCTGCAACTGAATTATTCCGCCAAAATATGTTTTATATTCATTACAATCTTTAGGTCTAAACTTAAAATAGAGAATGAGACATTTGTTAGCAGTTATATCAGTGCTTTCATCAATGGTTAAGGTGTGAAAATTTGCACATGCAATTTGCTCAAACATGTCATTTTCAACAATTAAATTGATTGTTTCCAAAAAATTCAAACGCATAATTTTTGCTTTGCCAGCTGTCTGGGAGTTGAACATACTTTTCCATATGTTCATTAATATGTTGAACTGAAAGTAAAGAGTTATTCATCTTAACAACTAATATGACACTGTCAATAAGAACTTTAATCTGCTCTGGGTTTGATCGTTTTTTCTCTCTCGGTCATCTGAACTTTCACGTAGCATACGCAGTACTCCTGTAGCTAGCAATGAACAATTTTGTTGCCTAAATTTGTGTACACCATCCAGATGTATTTTACTTGTCAAATGGCATTTCAAAAAGTCCAACTTCCAAGTGACATCAAATTTCTTCCCATTAGCAAAACTCCCAGCAACCTTTGCATCGCGACAATAAATACAAACAACACCAATTGTAGCATCATACATAAATATTTCATGCAGCTGAATGTTTATCAACTCATGAGCTTTTGGTGTAGTAGTTTTCACTATTTCATCCAGCCATTCACTTTTAAAGCAGCTAGCAGTTCGTTTTCGCTTCACACCTTTTGCTTCCTTTGAATTTGACATGGTGCATCAGTATTTTGCAATTGGTTATTTGAAGATTGTTTTTTATTGTTTTTATAAATTTACAAATGTACACTATTCACTGAATAACTTGGCAAGGCAAAAGCTGAACCAACACTAAACATTGCCGAGGGCAACACAAGAGCTAAAAGATATGCCTAGAGGCTAGATTTAATTAACTTGGTTGTATCTAAATGCGTGTACACGAATGTTATTATTTAGTCTACTATTTTAAAAGTCGTTTTAAAAATTAGAGAATTTTGAAATGCTACAATATTTTTAATTGTACTCTAATTTAAGTTTTTAAAAGTATTTAATTATTTTTATTAAAATTATGAAACCATTGTTTTAATTTGTCATGATCTTGAACTAATTTGATCAGCCAATCACGTTTGGGAATTTTCCATGAATCAGGCCTGAGACGTAAACAAACTGCACACAATTCTATATGCTACTTAAAAATTACACATTTAAGCCACACCCCTTTCACTTTGGCATCAAATAGGGTTACTGTTAATAATTTATAAGTTTTGTGCAACTTTGAGAATGTAATAAAAAATGCGAGGTTATAGGCTTGAGCTTTGCTGAGTTACCATATTTTTCAAAGAATTTATAGGTTAATGTTTAGGTTGAACTTCTTTAATTGATAAATTTTAATTTCATCTTGAAAATCTAGTGTGTGCATATTTTTTGCTTTGTGCGCTAGTTATAAAACATGGGCGCGCACACATGCGCACAGCTTAGAGGGAACATTGGTGGTAGGGTTTACTGTGAAAGAAGAGAAGTTATTAGGATAAATGTTTGGTCATTTCATAAGTGGGCTATCAATGTTGTTAATTACTGGATGAAGATGGATATTAGGTTTAAGACTTTTGGATACACCATATATCTGTGTGGTTTGAAATGATAAGGTTTTAGCTTTTATAATCAATAGCCGAAGTCAACAGACTCTATATGCAGTGTGCCCATTAAATAATGGGACAATTATTATATCAAAACAAAACTATATTTGGAAATGCCAATTACACAGATTCAAAATAATCTCCCTCCAACTCCACACAACATTTACATCTGTCGTACAGGTGTTTGAGGGCATGGTAGAAATATTGAACGCGAACCTCCTCCACACCGCATTGGATATCCTCAATGTTGCTGAAGCGCTCTACTTTCAAGGCACACCTAATCTTTGGGAAGAGGAAAAAGTCTGTGGGAGCCAAATATGGTGAATGGGGGTGGAGGGTCGATCACACAGATTGACTTCGAAGCCAGAAACTGCTTCACAGGCAATGCACATGCATGGGTGCATTATTGTTCAACAGTTCTTTCCTGACATGTCTCATGCAGGCATACAGACGTTGCATTACTCCTAAATAATACTGAACATTCACCGTGGTGCCTTCAGGAACAAATCCGCAGGGGATAATTCCAGCAGCATCAAAATAAAAACAATGACCATTGTCTTGACACGTGATTTCTGCAACTCGATTTTCTTCTGCTGGGGAGAAGACATTCCATGCTCTGGCATTTTATTTCCGAATCAAACTGAAAACACCAACTTTCATCACCAGTGATGAATTCTTTGCAACACATCACGATCTTGATCAACTGCATAGATGAAATTTTGACAACATGCAACCTGGTGTTCTTTCTGTTTGTGTGTCAATGTGTGTGACACATTGGTCTTGGATGGAATTTCCCTTTTTATTTATTTATTTTATCAAGAACTCCTTATTTGATCAAATCTGAGTGGGAACTGCTCTTTCCTGATAGCATAACCAAGAGGATAAGTTCAGTTTTAAGTATAATGCTTTTTTTTTTTTTTTCAATCGAGATTTTTTTCAATTTTGGATTCTTCCCTGACTTGGGAAAGGCAATTATAACAGCCTTTTGCAAGGTATCTGGAAATATGCTCTCACAGAAAATTCTGTTTCCAAAAGTGTGCAAGAGTTGATCCATGGATGACAGTGACAGATGTTTTACAATCTCATAATGGATGTTTTTTAATCCAATGGCAGCTATGGCATTTACCTTTGGAACAGAATTTTCTGTGAGAGCATATTTCCAGATACCTTGCAAAAGGCTATTATAATTGCCTTTCCCAAGTGAGGGAAGAATCCAAAATTCCCAAAAACCACTGTCCAGTTGCTCTGAACAGCTGCTTGTGCAAGATTCTGGGGGGGAATGGTTAACTCTTGTTACCCATTGTTATTTTCTCTCCAGAAACCATTATGGATTCTGGAGAGAAACATCCTTTTTTCCAAACATATCATTCTACAATAGATAGTCCAACTGAGGCATTCATTATAGATACCTATCCAGTATCAATTTCCTTTTTAAAAAAAAGCATACAACACTGAAGATTTGGAATGCTAAAACATTACATAATTTTGGTCTTGGATGGAATCTCCCCTTTTTATTTATTTATTTTATCAAGAACTCCTTATTTGATCAAATCTGAGCGGGAACTGCTCTTTCCTGATAGCATAACCAAGAGGATAAGTTCAGTTTTAAGTATAATGCTTTTTTTTTTTTTTTTTTTTCAATCGAGATTTTTTTCAATTTTGGATTCTTCCCTGACTGGGGAAAGGCAATTATAACAGCCTTTTGCAAGGTATCTGGAAATATGCTCTCACAGAAAATGCTGTTCCAAAGGTGTGTAAGAGTTGATCCATGGATGACAGTGACAGATGTTTTACAATCTCATAATGGATGTTTTTTAATCCAATGGCAGCTATGGCATTTAAGCAAAACAGATTTCATTTCTTCTTCTTTAGTGAATGGCCTATTGTAATTGTTGGTGTAATGTTCGGAGAAAAGTGAATTTGTTATTTTTCTGCTTTGCTTTTTCATCAAGGAAGGGAATAAGATTCTGATGTTTTAGCAAAAATCTCCAAGTGTATTGGCAATCACTGGTTGGATCAGCAATTGTGTAACCACTGTGCTCAACAGAGAGCCAGTACGCATATCTGCCCTTCATTTTCCAGATTTTTGTCGGTAACTTCTTTAGTGCTGATTGATGTTCTTATGAAGGATGAATATTGGATCCAGGATTCCTTTTGACTCTGATGCTGGATGCATCTTGCTTGAGCTCAGGCACATTTGAAATCAATGAGTGTTTTTGCTGTGGGGGATATCGTCAAAGAAAAATACCCAAGCATTCTTTCTGAGCCTCTTTAGCTTGTTCAGTTGTCATTCCATCCACCACAGCTTAAGGAAATGTGAAAACCAACTAGATGTTTCAGGAATTGCAGTTATGACTGTAATGATTCACTACATTAGTGATGGAAGAAGAGCTGACTGTTGGAAAATCAAATTCTGCTAATGATGAGAAGGTGAGCCACTCAGCTTGCTCAATTTTCCATTGTGATACCCATGATGTAGTGCATGGGTGCTCATGCAGAAAAGTGGATATCATAGGAAAGTGATCACTTCCAAATAAGTTCTCAGTTTTCCACTTGAAGAGTGGGAAAAGGAAAAGTGAGCAGTTAAGACTGGCAGTGAATGTTTGGGTTGGCATGTGTAAGACGGTGTTGCTTCCTGAGTTTAGGAAGGAGAGATTATTACTGTTGAGTATATGCTCAACAATTTTTCCTCTGATATTTAAGCACTACCCCACAGAGTGTCGTGTCCACTTAAATCCCACCTTAAAAATAAGGGGGATGGTAACTGCAATATGATATAATCAAAATCATCTTGAGAGATTGCCTCAGAAAGAGTATGCAGCATTCTGTTAATGGAGTTCCGACTGAGTCGGACAGGAACTGCTTCTATATCCATATTGAATGAGACATGCTGGAGGGGGGAGGGATATGGTTTCCCACAAGGATGGCAACTCCTCTGTGTGACAAGTCCATTCTCCCTGCCCTATCCTTACAAATACTGGTAGTATTTTGGGTTATACTTGTTCAGGAGGGCCTTGATGTCATGAATGTTTTTGTGGAATCCATTATAATTCCATTGTAGGAATGCATTCACTATTTCTTTTTGGTATCATCTGGCTTCCTGTGCTGAGTAATTCTGCACAGGAAGGCCAGAAAAAATCCAATAGTTCTGGATTTTTTTTTCTTCTCCAGAGAATTGAAGACAGCCAGTATCTATTTCTTCTTCATCAAGAAAAATATCCAAAACATTCTAATATGCTACTCCCTCTACGACACTAGGTACATGAATTATTTTACATCTTCTTCACAAAGAACAGAGGTATCCATGCCATCTGAAGATGACCAGTCTATTAGAGGGTCTTGAGGCATTTCTTTGACCCTCTACAGTGCACATTCCATTATATTTTTGATTAGTAGATTTTCATGTAGCAAAACCATCTTTGACATGTCTTCAGGAGTTCATACTGATCGGTCTCCTTCGTTTGCTCAAAAGGAGATGGCAAGCAAGTCATATCGTTCAGGAATGTTCCAATTGTGAGAAGCTAAGATCGACATATGACTATCGATGCCTATTGACACCTTTTTACAGCTGCCTTCTCAGCATAAGAGGGTTTACTAGATATTGCTGCCACTTTTGTGATATATTGCCTCTTCATCTCCCAGTGATGCATTGCTCCGTTTTATTTTTTGGATCTTCTCATCCTTCCACCTTTAGCATGCTCGGGAGTAAGCTGGATGATCCTTCACAATTAGGACATTTTGGAGTTTTGCTCTTACAATATTTTGTTTTCATGGGTCTTTACTGCTGCACTGGGCACAGAAGGCAGAACCATGACAGGCAGTCTGAGAATGACCATACTTCTGATATTTAAAGCAGTGCAAAAGCTTTGGGATGTAGAGCCTTACTATGCAGTTGCAATAGCTCACTTTGACAGATGATTGGTAGTTTTGGTGTGTTGAATGTAAGGATGATGTTCCTTGTTCCAACCAGAACATCATCCTTACACTCATCACCATATGCCATGAGAAAAATCAACCTTCTATGCTTTCTAACCAAGTCCTACTTGATTTTCAGAGATAGCCAGTGAGTTCTCTCCCTGCTATCATGGGCTGTAAAATCTCATTTGTGTTTATAACATGTACATGTTTCTATCATACCTCCTCTCTTTCGTGAGAGGCATGCCTATGTCTTTCACCCACATGAGATACCCCTACTTCCCCTTAAAAAAAAAAATTACATAAACAAAAAAATCTGACCAAAATAAAAGATACATACCACCCAACATTCATGGTCTTAAGCCAAACATAAATGGCATACCACCACATACAGACATCTAAATCCAACCATTATTTTTAATAGATCAAGTTCTGCAGAGTGGTATTAAGTACCTCAACTAACAGCTTCAATCATACAGTACACTAGCTCAAATCTGATATTCCATGTCAGAAAACAGCAAATCTAGACTACTCTCCAAATTCTGATAATCAGATCTTTTTCATTATTTATCCATAATGATTATCTACAATCCAAATACCCAAACAGTGGGTTGGGATTGTAGATAATCCAAATATCCACTTCTTCCCTTCTCCAATTCCACCGATTAAGCTTGAAGAAATGCTGAAACTCTCTGCCTTCTCAACACTCTTCTTACTTGGTTCTGATAAATACTGCAGATGTCAGCTCTCCTGTTAGTAATTCTGACCATAACCTCATTCAGGTCTCCTTTCCTGCAAAGTACCTTTCACATAGCTAACTCATAATAACTCAAACCAACTGAAAAAAGCTTAGACAAGTTCCTTAGCAAAGAGAATTGAACTTAAAGGTCATTCTTCTGGCAGTCTAGCATTATGGAAATAGAAACATAACAAGGTAATACCATGAGTAGACATAAATACAAAATTAATGACGGAAAATCTCACGTAAAAAGATTTTTTTAATAGTATAATTTTCGCCTTAATTCAGTACCTTAAACCTGAACAGTCTGGACTTGCAGAACATGCCATCTTAACCAGACAGAGTTAATTGGAAAAAGACAAGAATCCTTCACAAAAGTCGGTTCCTCATAGAACAGCTTTATAAAGAAATGTGAAACTTTACTCCACTCTCCTAACTTAAACAGATCTGATGGTTTATGTCTATCCCCTTTATGGGATATAGTACTTTACAAATCAGCTAATCTTTCCTAACTTTTTATTGTATATATAGGTTTTTTTTTTGTTAGGAAATTTTATTGACCTTTTTAGTTATCTTACACTAGCTACTTAGGTGGCACTTTTTGGAATTGTCAGTTATTGTTTAATTTGAGCTTAACATGTACTGAAGATGCCTGTGACACACAGGCGAAAATTATACTATTAAAAAAATCTTTTTACATGAGATTTTCCATCATTAATTTTGTATTTATAACAAGGTAAGCAGGCCATATTTAACTTTATAAAAATATAACTAATGCTATGTTCAGTTGTATTCTCTGACAGGTTTGTCTGTTTCAAGATTTAAAAATAAAAATAAATAAAAAATTCTAAAGAGGCTGGTCTCATGAAGATGCCACCTCTATATGAGACTAGCCAACTCATTACTTCAAAAGGCATAATAACACTTACTCATGACCATAATGCTATTTGATTGTAAAGATGTAGGTTTGAATCCCATCCAGGTCATGAATAACCATTATTGTGCCTTTGAAGTGATGAGTTGGCTGGTCATATGAAAGTGGCTTCTTCTACATAGTCTCTATTGTTATACATCAAAATCAAAGAATGAGCTACGAAAGTTTGTATGTAGTTACATGTATTCATGTTCACTTTTCCAAACTACTTCCTCAATCATTCATCCTTCTTGAAAGGTATATCTATGCTATGCTATGATTCTTCTTATAGCAGACATTTACTATCTATATCATTCTCAAGTACTTATCTGTCAACTCAACAAAGCACTTAGAACTTTTCACATTTTTCTTCGAATCTCAAAATTTTTCTATAGCTGAACTTCATCTTGCAAGTTCTATTACAAAAAAATGTAATTTGTCTTTGCTTTTTATGTAAGACAAGGACTACATCAAAACTGACTGTTAGGTAACAGTTTTTCACCCAAAATTTGCTATGACATGATATATGCTGACTGAGGAATTAGTCCTCATCATCAAACAATAAAAAGAATAGTAGATTGCAAGTATCAGATACTCTAGCCTTAGACCACCTGTAATGTAGCTGCATAAGAATGAAAACAAAAAATGAATTATACCCAACACAAGACAAAAGTTCCTTTGGTGAATATACACCTGAACAATTTAAACTGCACTATCACAAAAACACAATATAATCCTCAAGTTAATTTATGAACATTTATGTTTTAAACTTATATTGGTTACTGTAACATTTATTTTAATGAATTAAAACAGAAATATAGTTTAACCTTAAAATATAAATGTTCATAACAATGTTAACATTTGCTAGAGAAATATTAATAAACTTCAAAATTTATTAAAGATTTTATTAAAATTTCTCTAGCATAATGTTAGCATTCTTCTTCTCTTCAAGGATTAGGAATTGCCTGTTCCAGCTTCACTGTTCTTTCCATCTTGCAGTTAGTCTCTCTCTCTCTCTCTTTCCCTTTGGCCTATAACTACCCACCTCATTTGGTAGTTGATATCTTTCCATTCTAAATAGATGTTCTATTTCTCTCTATATTCCTTTATCTTTTCAAGATCAATATATTGAAATTCCACCATAAATAGTGGATATTAAAAGTTGGAAAATTGAGGAAGTATTACAGACTTTTTTATATTAATTCTAACCTAAATATATATTGATGTTTTTTTTTTTAAATAATATATCTTAGTATTATATTTATGTACGCACCGCAAGTTCACTTATAATGAACTTAACTCTCTGACATGGGAATTCAGTAGTATTGAATATATTGTTTTTTTTTGCTCTCTTAGGTTTCTGTCAAATTTCTGATGAGAACCAACAGTGCAAAATAGTTGTAAGGCCAGTGAAAGCTAATCAGTGCACTAGTAAAAAGGTGAATATGCCTGGGCAAAGTTCATGTGTTAAGTAGTGCAAGCCAAGACAATTTTCCGATGCTGTAGGTTATATTCCCAAACTCTCTCGCAAAGTTTTGAAACTTCTCAAAATCTGATTGCATTTGACTATAAAACCATGACAGATCTTTAATATCCTCATTATGTTTTTTGACAGTTTCTGAGATGCTACCATGTCACATAACATCACTGGCCCTGTCCATCTGACAACATTTCAGAGACAATCAGAATTCAGAAACCCACTAATGTAATTATATGGTAGACTTAAGGGTTTTATTATTAAGTGTTTTGTCCACGCGGTTAGCCTAGTGGCTTTGCGCTTCGCAACCATATGCCTGGGGAAGGAGTGTCCTAGGTTCAATTCCCGTCAACGACGTGAGGAGCTCAAGGATCTTCTTCAGCCATAGCCAAGTTAGCCAGTCTTGGATGTGGACAGCAGGATTTTTTCCGCTAGTTTATCTGGCGTTTTTCATCCCGCAAGCAGGCAAACTGGTCCGAGGATACACACTGATTACAGTCAGGAATACTGACCCAGCCATAGGACTGATTCGTCAGCCTATGCCGGTTCCGGAGCATGGATAAAAATTTGGGGGGACTAGATGGTACCGTGAACTCCCGTATAAAGGGGGAATGCTGTATCATCACACGGAATTTATTTATTTATTTATTAAGTGTTTTTATGATACTGAATGTTTTCAGTGTTTGTTTATAATTGCAGAGAAGAAACTGATGTTTTCCATAAGTGATTCAAGACATAAGTGTTATAGAAGTGAAAACATGTGAAAAGGATCATATATAATTAAAAAAAAAAAAGAATGATTTGGTACCACTTATAAAATACATGAATTTTTTAATAAACTGAAAAACACACTAATCTATAAGCAGTTAACTTAATTGCTTCAACACTGATAGTTATGAAGAGTAAATATCAACCATAGTATTATAAAATTATAATTCCATAAAATTATGGAAACAACTATCATGTTATAGTAAAACTTCAGTTTAATATAAACCAAAAGAATCACTCGATGTTTCGACCTTCATATTAAGTGTGTATACTCCATCATCTGGAGTATACACATATTATGAGCTACATTACAATTTACATGGTATGCTAAAGTAACATTAATTTGATTAATTAAACTACTAGCCTGAACTCTGGTGAAAAAAAAAAAAATCCTTACTACATTAAAGTTAGAGTCCTGTTATTATTATTTCTTTGGTTACAATTCCTTAAAAGATATTAAGCTAGCCTACATATACCATCTAATACAGGATATGTCAAAATTATATTAACACTTATATGGAATGAACATTTAAATTTTCTTTTCTTTTTTTTCTCAGATAATTTTACAATGAATGTTTTTTTAATAATGGTGATTTTCCCCCCTTTCACTGCAGTTTTAGTGGCCATTACTAATAAAATAATGGTGGCATAAAAATCCCAATAATTTGGATGGCACATACTCAGCCCACTTAAGTTCCTCAAGATTTCCAGCAACCCTTACTTTAGGACTAAGCAATAATTTCAGCTCTTATTGGCCACCAACCATATTGTTTTGTTCCAATTTATGTGTACATATGAGTAATTATGTAAAAGCATGTTGCTCTCTAGCTTAATATAGCTCTTAAGGAATTGTAACCAAATAAATAATAATAATAACAGGAATTATCTTTGATGTAGTAAGGTCCCATTCCCCACAACAGAGGACAGGTGAAACTTTGGTCAGTTGACCATCATCAAATTACTGACATGTACCCTCAAGGGATGTACAGGACATGATAGTACTACATGAAAAATTTACATCATTACTAACTTCCTATCTATAATTTTCCTCCAAATCAGTCTGTCACTTGTCAAGACTCCAATATTATCATTATCAGATCTTATATTTCTATCGTCTAAGGCACATTGTACCATTTCAATCCACCTATATCTTGGTCTTCCTCTGAGTCGTTTTCCAAGCAACCTGGCAGAGAACACTTGTTTTCCTAATCTTTCCTCGCCCATTCTGTTTGAGTGACCATACCACCTGAGATTAGCTCTGCTAATGCATTCCTGGATGCCGACAATGTAAAGTTCTTTCCTAATATCCTTGTTTTTAATATGATATTGCCATTGATGCCATCTGTTCACGCCTCTAATCTTTCTCAGGACTCTCACATCTATAGTCTCTGGTCAAGTGTTTTACTTCTGCAACAGTTCTCAGATACATAAGTTAAAACTGGTTTGAACACCGTCTTGTATACAGCAAATTTAGCGTTCCAACTAATTTCTCTCTTATTCCACATGAATTTATTCAATTGACTGCCTACCATACCAGCTTTGTTGATTCTGTTATCTATTTCCATATTTAATTTACCATCTTCAGTAAAAATCGTGCCTAAGTAGCTGAAATGTTTTACTTATTCCACAGGTTCTCCGTTCACAACACAGATGACATTTTCAACAATTCTACCTATTTTCATTGTCTTTGTCTTTTTAATGCTGACCTTCATACCATATCTATTATAACATCTATTCAATTTAATCAGAGAATCTTGCAGACTTGTAGCGGATTTATTTAGAAGTATAACATCGTCTGCATAAAGCAAAGAGCTGACATTAACATCTCCAATTCTAATATCATGTTTAATACCACTTTCCTTCATAATGTGATCCATATACATAATGAATAACAGAGGGGATAATGTACATCCTTGTCTCACACCAGATTTAACATTAAACCATCTTCCTGTACTTCCTTCAATTCTAACTGCTGACTTACAACTCAAATAAAGACTAAGTATTGCTTGATATAATGCCTCATTGACACCATATAACTGTAGCGTATTGAATAGCTTCTCTCTTGGCACCTTGTCACATGCTTTTTCCAGATCAACAAAACTTAAATACAGATCTTTGTTATATTCCCATGCTTTGTCAACTATTTGTCGTAAAGTGAAGATCTGATCCTGACTGTCTCTATTTGGCCTGAATCCAGCTTGTTCTTCCACAATTCTTCTCAACCGTTTCTCAAGTATGCTTGCATAGATCTTGCCAGGAACACAGTAGGGAAATACCTCTGTAATTCTCACATTCAGTTTTATTTCCCTTTCTATATATGGGTACTATTAGAGCTCAACTCCAATCATCGGGTATTCATCCCTCTGTCCAGGCTTTCTGAACTATGCAGTGCAGCCACTGAAAGACTTTTATACCACCATATTTCAGCATTTCTGGTCAAATATCATCTACTCCTGCTGACTTTCCACATTTCAAGCCTTTGATGGCTTGTCAGGTGTTGTGGTTAAGTTGTTGGAGAAGCTTGTGAGAACTAGGATCCAGAGTTGGGTTGACAACAATGATATAATCTTTGATGGACAGCATGGATTTGCTAAAGGGAGGTCATGTTTTAGTAATCTACTTACTTATTACAATAAAGTGACTGCTTCCTTGGACAGAGGAGTAGGATACACAGTAATATACTTGGATTTCGCAAAAGCTTTTGATAGAGTACCTCATGACAAGTTGAAAGTCAAACTAGAGCAGATGGGGTTGGATATTAGATTAGTGCATTGGATTGGAGACTGGCTATCTGATAGGTATCAACAAGTTGTGTATGGGAGTGCGATATCCAGGAAAAGGAAAGTCACTAGTGGAGTGCCTCAGGGATCTCTTTTAGGGCCATTACTATTTAACTTGTATATTAATGATATTGGCAAAGATCTGGATGGAGATATTCAGTTGTTTGCAGATGATGCAAAGTTGGGACGAACCATAAAGAGTAGTGAAGATGTTGTGGCCTTGCAAGAAGACTTGAATAAATTGAGTGATTGGGCACGGAAATGGGGATATGAGTTCAATGTTTCAAAATGTAAGGTTTCAAAATTTGGAAAACAAAGATGGGATGCAGAATTTATGACTGGTGAAAATATATTGTTGGAGGTAGAGGATATAACAGATCTGGGGGTGATAGTGGATAAGGATCTAAAATTTAGGGGACACATCGCGAAAATTGTGAAGACAACACAAAGACTTCTGGGAATGATGCGGAGGACACTGACGTGTAGAAGTAGGGAGATTCTTGTTCCATTGTATAAGGCTTTGATTAGGCCACACATGGACTATTGTGCCCAGATTTGGTCACCGGGTTTTCAGAAGGATGAAGAGATGTTGGAAAGGATTCAAAGGCGACTGACTAAGGTAGTTTCTGACCTCTGGAATGTTGAGTATGAGGAAAGATTGAGAAGATGTAATTTGTAGAGTCTGGTGGAGAGAAGGAAGAGGGGAGATATGATAGAGGCCTACAAGTTGGTAAGGGGTTGTTATAAGATCAATGGTGGAGAAGTTCTACAGAGAATAGTGGGAGATCAGGGGAGAACCAGAGGTCATCCCTGGAAACTGTATAAAGAGGATGTGAGTAGGGGAGTGAGAAGCAAGTTTTTTTCGTGCATAGTTGTGAATGATTGGAATGCTTTGCCTGAGATTGTGGTGTCTGCAAGGAGTTTGAGTATGTTTAAGACACGGTATGATGAGATGTGTGTGTGATAAAAGGACCTCCCAGATGAGTCTTTGACTCCATGAGGTCTTGGGTAATAATAATAATAAAGTATGGATACGTATTCCTGACTGTATGCCTGTTGTGTGTTTTTTACCACCGTGCTATCACTGCTTGTTTCATTTAACAATTTTTCAAAGTAATTACTCCATACTTCAAGGATATCTTTTTCTCCTGTTTGTTGACTAAATTAATGTAACTTTAGCATACGATGTAGAATGTAACGTAGCTTGTTGCTTTGTATATATGTGTATATTCCAGATGATGATCATAATGTGAAGGTCATCATCTTGAGTCAAGTGATTATTATGGTTTATATTATAATAAATTTAGTTTAATCCTTTATCCAAGTGTAAGCAAACAAAGTTTGCACTGAATGGATGGTATAGGTTGCCAAAGGTTGTGATGAGTCCAGGAGTCTGAATGAGTTTAGGGAGAAGTACAATAAGTATTGTGTGAATAATGGATTTCCCACAATGAGTCTTTTGACTCGATAAAGATGGCTGTATAATAATAATAATAGTGACTGACTGTCAAATGTAGTGCATCCTCCCTTTGAGGTTTATATACTAGAAAATTAATGAAGACCACAAACTGTAACTAGCACCAACACCCTGAAAAATCTGAAACTTGAAGAGCTACCAAAGCAAGATGAGGACAGCAACTCATCTACAGTCAAAGAAACACACTAAAATTCTTCAAGTAACTCCTTAAGCAGGTAACTTCATAAAACTTTGTAACTTTTTTTGTTGTTGTTGTTGTTGATTTGTTTTTCAATTACTCACTCAATGATTCTTTTCTTTTTCTTTTTTTTGCTTCAAAAGGTGATAAATGTTTATGTGTGCTATATCACATCATTAAATTCACTGCTATCTATATCATTCTCCTAGCTCAAAGCAAAGAAGTTTTAAGATTTAGATTTCCTGTGTATTGTGCCAAATAAGTAGGGATCTAACATATGAAATTCTCACCAGTTATGTCATTATAAATCAAGTTCCCCATTTTAACTATCAAAGAAATATGTGGGGGTTAAACTAATATGTTTCCTCATATATGAGTACATACCAGAAAATGATTTGTGGCTTTATCTCCCTTCTATGATGTAGTTGGTAATTCAATATAAGAAAATTCTTGATGGAATAAGTTGGAAGAACTCACTTCAGTCCTTAGTGATATTACAACCACAAAATCAAACCTCAAAACTGATTAGTTTAACTACCACAAATTTCTCTGAAGTTAAAATTGGGAATCTGATCCTTAGCTGGCTTTACTGTGAACACTTTCTGAAGTTGAGAATACCTTTGCATGTTCTTATATGTATATCATTCATACATATAAAAACATGCAAAGGTACATTCATATGAATATACTCATATATATATATATATATATATATATATGAGAAAACATCAAATATGTTCCCATGGTCAAAAATTACATTCACTGCAGTTTTTGCACACAGCAGATATTTCTGTAATTGGGATTACTAAACAAGGAAATAACTTCAAATAATGTAAGTTTCATATATAGTGAGAGTATTTGTTACCATAACAACTGAAAACCTGGAGACATTTTTGACATTTGCCTAATTCTGCAATTAACGTCATCCAAGAACATGCAATATTGATCATAGCTACCAAATTTGTATTGAAATGCATCAAGACAGGAAAGAATTATTATTATTCACACTGCTTTACTAATAAAAACAGTCAAATAAGCAAAAAATAAAGTAATAAATTATTACTATTATTATAATGGTGTTTCCATGGTGTCAGAAGATGCATCATGAGAGACCCTACATTGACACACCAACCAACAATAGCTATCATACTTCTCTTAAAACTCATTAAAAGATGAAGCACTAACAACCACCTCTCTTATTAACACATTCCACACATTCACCACCCTTCAAGCCAAAAATGTAGTCCTAACACCCTTCTTTAACCACACTTCTACACAATTTCCAGGGATGACCCCCTCGTTCTCTCCATTCCTGCACTGCACAAAAAAAAAAAGTCATCAGTATCAATCCTATAAAACCTCTTTAATAACTTTTATGTTTATATCATACCTCCTTTCTCATGCCTATCGGCTAGTCCAGATGTAGCCTTATTAATGCCTTATAATGTACAATAACTTCCCTATACCTACTTGTCAGTGCATTCTTCAACAACCATGTGATTCAATGTGCTATTTTGGCCACCTTTGCAATATGCCCTCTAAACTTTATGCTCTGTCCACAATAACCACAAATTCAGCTAAATCAGCTAACGCCTTTTTATTCCCGTATATAGGGAGTAGGTGAGGCTGTTTTAGCCCTATCTAACTTTTGGAGACTGAGTGGGCAGTTCGATCTCCACTTGTACCCAATCAGAGATAGCTGGCCCAAGGCTATCATTAATTAAGCGGCAGGTGGTGAAGAGAGACGGCTCAACATGTACCGCCACCTCGTGCTCCCTAACACTCGTATTTTTAATGTCTGAAATAATGTGGGTTCTACGTTCGATTTTCTTGAGTTTACGGGACGAAAAACCAGAGTTTCCGGGAGAAAAAACCCGCTCGCTTGTGCCAGAGATCAACTAACTCGGGAACTGGTCGAAAAAAGGCTTAGAAAAATATTTCTTCTACTGGCCGACTAGATTCAAAACCAAGAAGTCTTCCTTAGTGCGGTCAAGTGCTGTGGTGTGCAAACGCCACATCCGCTGAGCTACACAGGCTCTTAACTTCTTGCAGTTCAATTCCGTTGATATAGTACATAGTATGTGATCCCATCCTATCAAAGTGCAGCACCTTACACATAGTCAATTAAACTGACTGCCATTTACTTTTGTCCATACTGCCAGCATATTTAACCCTTTAACTGCTGAGAACGTATTATTACGAGCTCGGAAATACATGCCTGCTTTGCTGAACCCGTATATATACGTTTGGCATGCCTCCTATATTCAGACAATTTTTTAGTATGGAAAGAATTGTCATAAGATATTCAAACTTCGCAGGTAGGTTCCTCCATCTATTGTCAACCAATTGAAGTTTATTTGACTTTGGTTTCTGTGCTTGTATCACATCTGAAGAGAAAATTTTGAACTGGTGCAACTAATCATATGCAGCATGATGCATAAACCACATGACTGCAGGGATTTCCGGAATGTCACAATATGGCATCTACCAGTAAATATCTTATGTTATCTTGCTGATGATCAATTTGATCATCAGCAAGATGATGATCAAATTGATGAATTGTTAACAACAAATGAGTCAAAGAAGAACTGTCCAAGTTAAGTGAATTGTGTACTTCAGATGAAGAAGATCCTGGTGATGTAAGTGTTACAAGCAAGCAAGATAGTGACAAAAGTTTTTGAAACGAACGTGCATAAGCGAATGCATACCGAAGATGTACTGTTCAAGTGGCACGATGATGCATTTACTCCAAATGTACATGAATTTGATAGCAGTAATTCAGGAATAATCACAGGTAATATCACTGATGATTCTTCAGTTTTAGATATTTTTGAACAATTTTTTACCATAAAACTAATGACAACAATGGCTGACGAATTTTCACTATATAATTTAAGGAAATTACAACGTACTAGGATATACATTAAAATAAATTTTTAATATATTTCAATATTTCGGCAACGTCACATTGCCATTTTCAAGAACTTAAGTACAAGACACGTGCATGCAGGCACAACAAAACAGTAAGTGAGGAAAGTAGGAAGCTATTATTTCTCCTAAAGTCCTGATTGTGCCCTCTAGCGGACAATGTTGGTATTCTTGGGCGATTGGGGCTGAAGATCTTCTGATGCAGGTTTCCCAAATTTGAGGAAGTCTGATGCAGCCAAATTTGTTGAGGTTTGCATCATTTCTTAGGGCTGAAGCTGATTCCATGAAAAGCCTTTCATATCTGTATTTGCTATGGTGTATTATCCTGGCTTTCTTCCACCGTATTCTATGGCAGGTATCCAGTGCATGGTCAGCAAGACCAGAGTGGCTGTATTGGTGAAAACAGATGTAGTCCTTGTGTTCTGAAATTCTGATATTTGCTGTCCTGCCTGTTTGGCCAAAGTAGGACAGCTTACAGCTGCAAGGGACCTGGTATACACCAGGTAGGTCTGCAGGGGGGGGGAGGTTGGTCTTTAGTAAAGCGGATAAGGGATGCCAATTTTTTTATATGGTCTGTAACAAGAAGTTATGTTTTTTTAAGATTTTTGTGATTTTTTCCGAGGTGCCTCGGATGGAGGGTATGGTGATGGATTTAGAGTAATCCTTGTTGTGAGGGGGGGGGTTGTGGTTTACTGGTTTCAATATTTTTTGGATTTTTTTTGGGGGGGAGGGGTAGCCATTGGCTGAGAAAGTGTTGAGAATGTGGTTTAGTTCTGTGGTTAGGGCATTGTCATTCGAGCAGATAAGTTTAGCCCTGTTGTGTAGTGTCTTAATGACTCCATATTGTTGTGAGGGGAGGAAGGGGGGTTGTTGGTGAATGTATCTGCCTGTATGGGTGGGTTTTCTATATACTGAGAAAACCAAGGTTCCATCAGGCTGGCGGGTGACTAGTGTGTCTAAGAAAGGAATGCAGTTGTTTTTTTCCTCTTCCAGGGTGAATTTGATTCTGGAGTGTTGGTTGTTTAAGTGTGTTAAGAAGGAGAGGAGTGCATCGGAGCCACGTGGCCAAATAGCAAATACATCATCTACATAGCGAAGCCAAACGGTTGGTTTTTGTGGGGCAGAGTTTAAGGCTTTCTCTTCAAATCTCCATATAAAAGTTGGCCAAGGGTGGGGAGAGTGGAGAAACCATGGCTGTCCCCTCTATTTGTTTGTAGAATTTTCCTTGCCAAACAAAATAGCCTGAGTTCATTGTGAACTGAAATAGGGCTGTGATATCAGGAGGAAATTTAGCTTGGATTAGCTCTAAGGATTCTTTGAGTGGGACATTTGTGAATAAGGAGGAGACATCAAAACTGACCATTATGTCAGTGTGTTTGAGTGGAAGGTTTTCTATGCTGGCTTTGAAGTGGGCTGAGTATTTTTATGTATGAAGGTGTTTTGCCAGTATAGTGTGAGAGCTTTGGCCAAATGTTTAGCTAGTTTGTATGTGGGGGAATCAATGCCATCCACTATGGGACGTAATGGCACATTTTCCTTGTGAATTTTTGGGAGTCCATAAATACGGGGGGGGGGGGGGGGAGTTGGAGTTGTATGGTTTTAATTTGTTAGTGATTTCCACAAGCCAAGAAGTGACCTTCTTAAGAAGCCTGTGGAGTTTTCTAATTTGTGAGTTGGTGGGAAAAAAGAATAGCTGACGAAACAAACAAGTTTCATACCTTCACCATAAATAATAGACCATCTACACCATCTTCACGACTAAAGCAGTGGAAAAACACCACTCCTCAAGAACTTTACATTTTTCTAGCTATTACACTGCTAATGACAAGGTTAAAAAAACTTTAAATTTCTGAATATTGGTCTACAGATCCTCTCCTCTCAACCCTCCCAGTTTTCTGATTTGATGGCCAGGGCCATATTTTTGTTGTTACTTGGATTATTGCATTTTAGTGATAATGAAAATCAACCTGAAGGAGACAGATTATATAAGTTGAAATCTGTAATTGAAAGTCTAAGAAAGAGTTTCAGTGAAATATTTTACCCCTTTCAAAATTTGTGTATAGATGAAAGTCTTGTTCTTTTCAAGAGGTAGATTATCATTTGCCCAGTACATTCCTTCAAAAAGAAGTCGATTCAGAATAAAACTATTTCTCATCTGTGACTGTGAAACAGGTTTCATCACATATTTCATAGTGTACACTGGGAAGGACATAGACATCTTCCCTGAGCGTGACCTTGGTGTGTCGGGTGCAGTTGTGAAAACACTTATGATGAAATATTTACATAGGGGTCACACACCATGGATCGACAACTGGTATTCCAGCCCTCTACTTTTCGACTGGTTGCATAAAAACAAGAACAATGCATGTGGTACAGTCAGGAAAAATGGAAAGGGAATGTCTAAATTTTCATAGAAACTAAATGAGGGACAAATAGAAGCAAAACATACATGGATCGACAACTGGTATTCCAGCCCTCTACTTTTCGACTAGTTGCATAAAAACAAGACCAATGCATGTGGTACAGTCAGGAAAAATGGAAAGGGAATGCCTAAATTTTCATAGAAACTAAATGAGGGACAAATAGAAGCAAAACATACAGACAATATTCTTGCAATAAAGTGGCTTGACAGGAGAGAAGTTTCTATGCTGACAATATTACATGAAAATTATGTTACACAGATGGACAAAAAAGATCGACAGACAGGAGAGAATATTGTGAAACATGCATGGTGGATTACAATATCAATATGGGTGCGGTAGACAGGACAGATACGATGGTTACTTTTGTTGAGTGCATGAGAAAAACTACGAAGTGGTACAAAAAACTATTTTTCCACCTTCTGGATATGACCATACTAAATTCCCACTGTCTCTATAATGTAAAATTTGGAAAAAACACAAAGTTAGCAGACTACCAACTCATGCTTATCAGGGAAATAATTCAAAAGTACCATATCCCCAGAACAACAGGGAGGTTGAAAGGACATCCATCACCTGGAGATCAACCACTGCATCTCAAAGAAAGGCATTTCCTTTCTCTTGTACTGAGAAGAAGAAGAAGAATGCAGCTTGAGTTTGTTATGTCTGTTCCAATACCACTCTTGAGCAGAAGGGTCGTGCAAGCCGGTATATGTGTACCAATGTGACGTTGGACTCTGTGTACAGCCCTGTTTTGAAAAATATCATTGCATGCTAAATTTTTAGGATTTTCATACCCTAGCATTTGGTAGGCTTAGTAATAACTGTGTTGTAAATAATAATGTTCTTTATATATTTTGATTAATTTCTACATAAATTGATGTATGCAATTTGCATAATAAGTGGACACCCCTTGATTATGTAAATTTTATAAAACACTATTATTGCCATTTTTGTGAGTGAACAAGTGTATATCAAGAATGTATGATGCTGTCCGGACTTCTTACTTCAGTAAGAATTTTAACTGATTTTATTTATAAATTTTTTTTGCAAAATTAATTCAGCACGTGGGACAATGTCAGTAGAATATAAAATCAGCAGTTAAAGGGTTAAATCATCCTGCAAGAAATCTACATCATCTTCACTGACTATCACTCTTCCGAATTTTGCATCATCAGGAAACAAGTGGATATTTCCTGTCAAATTATTTCCAATATTATAGAAGTACAAAATAAACAACCGGGGACCAAGTACTGAGCCAGAGGTACTCTGATATTGAAATGACAAGAAAAAATAAAAATGACTCATCAACCAGTTTTAACATAGAAAGGGTTCAAAATTTGCATTCTCAAATATCCATATGATATGACTTAGTATATGTCACACCAGCAGACTTTTGAAAAACTTATTCATAAAATGTCGATAGACATTTCACAATCATACTTGATAAAATGCAAAACAGTTGGCCCATCTGGGCAACGACCTGTGGGTTAACCACCTAGCTGGAAGAAATAAGGATGTTACTTGAAGAAAAATGATAGCAAAATATGAATCAACGAAGTGAAATGTAAACTTATTTAATGATGCTTACTGTAATATAAAATGCTATAAACATGTAACACAGTTGTTCAGTTTCTTACTTGAATGACTTCGCTAGGACACTTGCAAAACCAGATGAATTGGATGTAAAACTTGGATTTGAATGCTGCTCCTTGTCTCCTCCAATTGTAACGTCAGGTGGATTTTCAAGAATGGTTTCGTTGCGGAGTCGAGGTCGTAACATGGATGTAGTTTTATGATCGCAATCAGGGTCCTTCTCCCAAACATGATTACTAGGTGACATCTTAGAACTTTTGAAAACAGTCACATGATTACATTCAGAATTACACGACTTTATATCAACATAATTGAATTCACAAGATTTAAGAGAATTAGAACACGGTTCCTTGTTTCTAGAGCAACGTGCCGACCTAGCTTGTTTACCTAAGCCTATTTGCAGAAGACGATGTTTAGCAAGGTTTTGGTTTTTTCTCAGTATATATACTACACGCGATAAACATATAAGGCTAACAAAAAGTAACACAGCACCAAAGGGAAGAAAATACAAAATTAACATTAAGAAAATGCCACCGATACAAAATAATCGGCGGTAACCACGAAGCAACATTTTTACACTTCACACCATTTTACATAAAGCTTTTTGAAGGCTCCAACGCTGATCGCATCGCCCCCTCACAATAAAAACCAACTTATAAGAAAGGGCTATGAATACAACAAATTAAATTTGTTAGTCGTATATGAATGAAGTCAATTGAAATAGAATCGCATAAATGCTACTTGAAGTTCTGGAGGATATCATAAAAAAAAATGATACTGAAACTATAAACAGATGTGAAGGATGACGGAAGTATTAAAAGTTGTTAGCTCAGCCAGTAAAAATCAAATCAAATCTTCCTCTGAGCGTTTATCCCGCTTCTAATGGAGGGTCCGCATGTTACAATTGTGCGATATTTCTTAGTACAATCTCCCCACCCCCCCAACAACCGGCGTGTCGCTGGACTGCCTCTGGGGAGGGGGGGTGTTTTTTTTTTTTACTGTAGTAGCGTGTGTTCATAAGCCGGTTTGCCTGTTCTAAGGGACGAAAAACTCGAGTTCTCCGGGAAAAAAAACATCTACCTCCGTATGAGACAGGCTAACTCACCTTTAGTCGAAAGAGACCAGATAAAGGTTTCTCACGTCATGGACCGGAATCCAACCCATGTCTTTCAGACCAAAAGGCTTGGTCTAAACTGATTGAGCTATGAAGGCTCTAGTAAAAATCAAATAAAATAAAAAACCGAAATTAGATTAATTCAGCAAAAGATACAATTTAAGTGGTGCCAAATTTTCCTAAGATAAAATACGAAAAACGTATTGTCATCAGCGAATAAAACACAGATGGTCTGCCAGAGCAGAAACCTAATGACAGCCTAGGAGACATAGTTATGGAGACATAAAAAACGGCATGTCACAATTACGGGACCACCTTTCAAAACCCGTTAGTCATATGGGAAGACACAAGGCAGTTCCCCCCCCCCCAAGTAATTCTACAAACCATACCAACTCTGGAGAGCGATATGGACACTATTCGTAGATATATAAAGTGTAGAGGAAGAGAGATATAGTTCCGAATATTATACGACCATATCTCATTAACACGTTCATTGCCAATCACACGATATCGCGCGATGCGAGTTCTCACCAAACGGACGATCACGCGTTATCGCGTGGACGTCGCTAACTAAATAAAAAAATAAAAAAAATTTGGCCACCACACGAAATTCCAATTTTCAGCTTGGCAATGAAAGTGTTAAAAAAAGTCCACTTTGTTAATTTTAAGATAGGATTGATAGAAAAGTGAAATGGCATGAGGAAGAAAATATAATTAAATAAATTTTAGATAATGCATTTAGAGAATCTTCAGATAAAGAAAAAAACATCCGCTAACGCCTTTTTATTCCCGTATAGGGAGTAGGCGAGATCTTTTAGCCCTATCTAACTTTTGGAGACTGAGTGGGCAGTTCAATCTCCACTGGAACCCAATCAGAGATAGCTGGCCTAAGGCTGTCACTAATTAAGCGGCACGCAGTGAAGAGAATGGGGCTCAATAAGTGCCGCCATCTCGTGGTCCCTGACCCTAACACTCGTATTTTTAATGCCTGAAATAATGTGGGTTCAACATTCGATGTTCTTGAGTTCACGGGACGAAAAACCAGAGTTTCCTGGAGAAAAAACGTGCCAGAGATCGACTAACTTGGGAACCGGTCGGGAAAAAAAAGGCTTAGAAAAATTTCCTCTAGTCGCCGACTAGACTCGAAATTAAGTCTTCCTTCATGGGGTCAACGCCGAGGTGTGCAAACGCCACATCCACTGAGCTAAACAGGCTCGAAGATAATTAAAAAATAGAAATATGAAAGTAGGAGTAATAGTGCGCTTTCTAATCTTAAATGACTCTTATATTACCAACAAACAAGGGATCATAAATAAATAAACACACAGAAAATCACACACATAGAAAATCACACACACACAAAAAAAAAAAAAAAACTTTAACATCACCAAGAAGAATTTATATTACAAATAATTAAGGAAATACAAAGTATTCAAAAAAACTTACAAAAATCGTAAAATAAACAAAAAACCCACACAAATTAACCGCAAGATATCTACCACGTCCACACATATACACAAGCACATATCACATACAGAGAGTTCTTTCTTCTAGGAATTAAATTCAAAAATTAAAAACTTACAAGTAATAATTTTAATAGTTTAATAGATGTAAAATTTTCCTATTAATAAGGCATCTTCAGTATATTCACAACTGAACATAACTGAAATGAATTATTTAAAATTATTTAGAGTTATTTAGCTGATTTTTTTAAAAAAAAAACATCCCCATAGCATGAGTAGAAGAGCAAACGCCAACCAATACCTAATTTAAAATAATAAAATAAAAAATAATATAAAGCCATTTGTACCTTTCTGGAAATGAGCTTTGCATCCATAGTGCTAGGCTGCACGAAGAAAGCCATTCTCAGTTAGAATATATTCACAAACTAGAGGAACGATCTCCAAATCCTTCATTTGATCGATTCCCAAGTTAGATCTCGATAACGGGAAACCGGTTTTTTTTCTCCCTGAAACTCAAGTTTTTCGTCCTACATTTGCAATTGCCAATTTGGTAGAATAAATAGCATCATCAGGATTATTTGCCAGCTGATCAGGAAGCATCTCTAAGAGATACCATGAGGTTGAGTTACATTTACCAGATTATGCTCTGGTAAATGCTCACCCGTTTAACTGTTCTAAGTTCGTATGAGAAGATGATGGCTTGTTTGTTAATAATAGTATTTGTGTGTTCAGCAAAGCTCACACTTGCGCCGCTGTGTGAGAAGAAAATAAGCGGCTGAGTAACCCAACTCTGTAAACAAATCATGGCAAGAATTATATCACGAATCTATTAAGTAGAATGAATGGGAGTGTTTCACTATGCGAAATTTGATGACCTCCCAATTTTGATGAGAGGTCATAAATTTGTGGGATTTTTGCAATAAATTTTTAAAAGGTACTGCATAATGAATCCTAAAATAATAAGAAAAATGTGTTCCCGAATATGTTTAAATGTCTATTATTATTATTTAGAAGAGATTCATCGAGAGAGGTGACATATTAATACTACCACCTGCTATGCCGACTCTTGAAATCGTTCACCCGGAATGGACTCACCACCTATAAAGGTAAGCCATTCCAATCCCATTATTATTATTATTATTATTATTATTATTAGTAGTAGTAGTAGTAGTAGTAGTAGTAGTAGTAGTAGTAGTAGTAGTAGTAGTAGTAGTAGTATTGTTATTATTATTAAGATAGACCTTCAGGGAGTCAGGAACACAACAAGGAAGGCCATGTTATTTGAATTAGCTGTCATACCTGTTGAATTCTTTCATGCTACTTGCACACACAACATTTAGTGGGAATCTATTCCAATTACGCGCCACTCTATGAGAGAAAAATCTATCCACAACTCCCTTCTGGAAATGCATTCATTCTCTACTTCAAACGATGCCCTCGTGTCGTTTCCTAACATTCCATGATCAAAATGAGCAATTCCATTTACTGAAATTCTGTATGACCCTTTCAGAAGATTCTAACTCCCAATCATATTAACCCCCTCTTTCTCCTGTTTGCTAGTGTCTACAGCCTAGAAATTCTCAATCTATCTCCATAGTCAATACCACAATCCTGATATCATTTTTGTCACTCTCCTTTGCACTCTGAACTGTATCAGAACCACCATGCAAAGCAGGAACCAGACCTACTCAGAGTCGAGTCGAATCAAGGCCTTATAAAGAAGAAAAGTGAGAATCTTTCTTACATTTACATGACAAAGATTGTTTCAACATTTTTCTATCCCTTTTGTTAACACATTTATTCTAATTTTCCATGAATGATCTACGCATTCATTCTAATTTTCCATGAATGATTTCCCGTCCTCATTACACCTCCATAAAATGAAATTCACCACCATGATGAATCATGGACTCGATGGAGGCCTGCTAATAATAACAACAACAATAATCATTAACCCTCCAAGGAACACCATGGCATGTTGGTGGCGTCTGCGTGCATCATTTATGCTGAGAGCTATACTGACGGTAGCATAGCTACCAGGAGGGCCTCGCTCATAAGGTAACAGTGTTCCACCCGCCATTTTAATGGTGAAAAGCAAGAAATCCATACCTGATCAGTCGACGCCCAGATCATCAAGGACTGCTTTGTATGTTGGGGATCCTGGGCATCAGGTCGTGAGATATAAGATGCAGCTCTCCGTCTTGCTGGGCATGATGTTGTAAAGCGACTGGAAGAAACCAAACGTAATTCTTTGTAAAGTAGAAAACAAAGACATTTTTGAATGTTTTTACAGATCGACACCAGAAAAACGCCGTTTTAGAAAGCGTTTACACATGATTTGAAAACAATAATTTAGAGTTTTGCAATGACAGAACAAATACTTATGGACCAAAAGAATTTCATTTTCTACAATAAAATATTTGCTAAACTTGAGTTGCAAGAGTTACCTAATAAACCAACAGCAAATCGTGAGGAGGAAGCTGTATCGGACATCGGAATTCAAGTCAATGAGCATCAAGCTGACAACATACCTCAGAATGTTTTGGCTTAAGTGCAGTATAAAATGAAATGTTACTTATGGAAACATACTAACTCCATAAGCGACCATATAGGCCTACAACTACAAGCTTTACATAAATCTAAAATAAAACAGCTCCTCTTACACGTAACCGCTGTGATACTGCAAGAGCAAAAGCTGAAGGTGAAGCAAGGAGCACCACTAAAATTCGATTGGAACGAAGAGTCGACAGCCTTTGAGCTGATCTGAGCAACTTAATCAGTCATAAAGAAGAACGGCTGGAAAATAATTGCATGAAAAAAAAAAACTCATAATTCATATAGTTTGGCCAACAAAACAATTGCTGAAGTTACCAAAGGGATAAAGAAAATTTCTGATGCGACTGCACAGAAATTAAAACGTGAAGCAAGAATCAACCAATATATACCAAATATGCAATTTAGACTGTCACTTCTTTCAGTCACTCCAGAGAAATACAAATGCAAACAATCATTCATCAGAAAAGGAAGAAACACTCGAATTTTGGAAGACAATCTGGGATGATCTAGTTGAACATAATAGAGATGCCTCATGGATTAAGGAAATAGAATCAGAAATGAAAAAACACAAATGCAAAATATTTTTACTAAAAAAATGGTCAGTGCACATGGCAAACACGAACTACATGGATTTTGGCCAACGCATCTAATAATCTACATAGTTCAATGTTAGAAAAATTTAATTATTTGTTGCAGTCAGGCTCATTGGAAGACTAGTGATATATGGGCGTGCTTTTGTCTTCGTGAACGATAAGGATAAGAGTGCGGGCGCAAGTAACTAACGTCAAATAGCATGCCTACCAACTATGCTTAAGCTGCCTACTGCAATCGTAGCAAATTCCAAATACCATTACTTATCAGATAATCAGATTTATCCGAATGAACAAAAATGCAATTTCAGAATTCAAAAAGACAAAAAAAAGACTTATATACCTTAAACATGGCATGCTCAGACTATAAGGAAGCATTCGATTGTCTCCACAATCTTGGATCCTAAAATGACTATAAATATTTGGAATTAGCAAAAACATATTAAATGTATGTTTTTCTCATTTGAAATCACTAGGACTTCTCCATGTTGGTCGTAATACCGGGATTTCCATTGTTCATGGTGGCTATTGAAATCACTTATATACATCGACTATCTCTTGGCGGCACAAGTACTCTGTAGAATATACTCACCAAGCTGTGCATAGCTAGGTGAGTATATATAGTGTTGTCTGTAGAAGTTGATTGTAAGGTGCATTCTCGACGGTATTTCAATATGTATATGTAGATCCTTACTATGAGATCTATTTACCTAATTAAAGGTAACAAGATTTTTGACAAGTACTAGCATTTGGCACAGCTTATACTTTTTATCTTGATTTATCCAGATTGGAACATTTTCTACGTTCTTCTGGTCGGTCATTTTTACATATATTTGCAGCACAAATACTGCAGGAAGTGGACATTGCAATTTCCAGTTGTTAAAACGTAGAAAAGGCTACTCATGATAGTCATAAACGAGCGATGGACCATATCAGTTCAACAGTGTCGAACGTCTCACAGAGCAGACAGGAAATCGAATCATGGCTAAGTGATTGCCAAAAATCAAGTTGAAACGGAAACAAAAAGTAAAGGCCCAGTTTCAGAATCTCAATGAGGAGATTACACGGAAAGTGCTGGGGGAAGAATTGAAATCCGTTACGGAAAAATAACTGGAGAATATAAGCAACAGTTTGTGTGTAAAATCAAAAAAAGCAGTTGAACAAACAGTCTCAATGACAGAAATGCCAAAGGAGAACTGGGTGTCACAGGAGACATTCAAGATAATTCAAGAAAAAGGGGAGAGAGTGAGTTCTGCGGTAATTGAAGAACACTATAGAGCAAAATGAAATGAAATGAACAAGGCGGTTAGGAGAGAATCAGAATGGCTAGAGAAGATATCGATAAATTCTTTCGTGAATACAGAACAAGTTAACTATATATGATGATCAGAAACATCAAAAAGAAATGGAGTCTAAAACAAACAGTGATAAATAATGAAAAGTGATCAAATCTCGATAAACACAGAAGATAAAGGGGGGGGGATGCATCTTATTTTTAAGATGCATGTAGGCACAATAATCGAATTTGGGTATCGAAAAAAAAATGACGCACTAATCGGGCACGCATTAATCGAGAGATTGCTGTATTATCCCGAACATGGGGATCCCGGAGAATAAATATGTGAATTGTGAACCCCCTTTGTTGAACACAAAGAAACAATCCTTTCCCATGAAGAAACCCTTCAACTTATTCAATTATCATTGGACAAAGGATTGAAAAGTACTTTTAATTCTATGAGTAATTCGAAATTCTAGATAAGAATGAAAAATGAATATCCAAATTTAAATGAAATAGCAATGAGATTTCTTCTTTGTTTTCCTACCACATATCTCTGTCAAACTGCATTTTCTGCCATGAGTTTGCTTAAAACGAAACAGAGGAACCGCCTGCAACTTTCTGACGGTCTCCGTTCGACTATCATTTCATTTCATCCTAGAATTAATAAGCTAATGGAAAGAAAACAGTAACAAATGTCTCACTATCCTAACAAAAACTCAGTTCTAATAAAAGAAACTAAATTTAACTTTTTCAGTAACTTATAATTGCTGTGATAAAGTGCTGCTTTTCTAAATTCAAAATATGAATTAGTGTGGAACAAGAGTTTAGAAGTGAGAGATTCATACATTTTTATTTATTAAACTACATACTTTGCATACATGAAGAATTGACATGTGTATGTGATACTAAGTGTTTCACAGACAAGTTGACAGTACTGCTGCTTCCCTTACTCAGCTGACTTCTATTATTATTATTATTATTATTATTATTATTATTATTATTATTATTATTATTATTATTATTATTATTATTATTATTATTATTGTTGTTGTTGTTGTTGTTATTATTATTATTATTATTATTATTATTATTATTATTATTATTATTATTATTATTATTATTATTATTACGGGCGACTCCAGGGAGTCCTTAGACTCATCGAGGGAGCCCCTAATCATCATGTCCACACAACTGTACGATATTCTCACAGTATCTATCATACCTTGCCTTGAACTCACACACTGTCATAGCACCCACAACAGACTCTGGCAGCTTATTCCACTCATTTACCACTCTAAAAGTAAAGAACCCAGCTCTAACACCCTTGCTAACCACACTCTTGCCCAGCTTCCGTAAATGTCCCCTAGTTCTCCAACCACCAGTCCTGGTCTCAAAAATATCCTCTGAATTAATCCTATAGAATCCCTTTAGCAATTTGAATGTCTCAATCACATATTCCCTTTTTCGCCTAACAACTAATTTATGCAACCCACAAATTTTCAACCTGTTTCATAAGGTTCATTCCATAGACCTGCTATCATCTTGGTCACTCGCCTCTGAATCCCTTCCACCTCTTTCCCATCAAGAAGAAACCTAGGTGACCAAATCTTGGTGCAGTAGTCAAGATGACATCTTATGAAGGCTCGGTACAGAGATACAATAACTTGCTTGTCTCTGCTCTTCAAAGTATTTTTCAACAACCAAGTGAGTTGATGATTTAACCACTTTTGCAATAGACCCCAAAATTTCATCTCCCTATCCACCAACACTCCAAAGTCCCTGTCTTCATCAATATCCTGGAGTACAGTTCCACCAATGTGGTATACTGCTGCTAATCTTTTCACCCCAAAATGCATAACCTTACATTTTGTCAGATTAAATTGACATCCATTCTCCTTAGCCCAGAACTCCAATCTATCCAAGTCGTCATGCAAGATTTTGACCTTCTGCATTCACTATTGCCCTACCCAACTTTGCATCATCAGCGAACAAATGAACTGTTCCTCTTAGATCCTTCCTTATATCGTTAATGAAAAAATTAAACAGCAGTGGTCCCAGAACAGAAACCTGTGGCACACCACTAGTCACAGGCCGTCTTTTGGACTCTAATCCTGAATAACCTACTCTCTGATATCTCTCCTTCAACCACCCACCTATCTATCTCACCAACCCTATATATCCATTCCCATATGTTGCAGTTTACGGAATAGAATTCCATGTGATATCCTGTCAAATGCCTTAGTCATGTCCAGCAGTATCACTATAAACCCATTACCCTTATCCAGTTCAGCTGTCACTGTGTTATAAAACTTCAGCGAGTAACTGAGGGAGTTACTTAGACAACGACACCTGATATGCTGATCGGTAGGTAATTTGCAACAGTAGTGTTGGATCCTCATTTATGCAGTTGAACTATTTTCCCCTCTTTCCACACCATCGGGATTAAGCCAGACCCGAGACTCAGATTAAACAATATGGTCAAGGGCACTGATAATTCTTTAGCCGCTTCACGTAAGACCCGTGCCAGTATACCATCCAATCCCACAGATGTATTCACATTAAGGTTCTGTAATAGACTATTCACCTGCTTTTCACTCATCACAATTCCCATATAAACTAATGGTTCCTTCATTTTTTCAATGTCACTACCTGGATGATATACTCTTTCAAAGTGCTCGCTCAGTAATTCCACTATATCGACTGATTAAATGATCTCCTTGCCATCGTCATTCGTTAAAATCATTCTGCCGTGTACAGTTTTTTTTTTTTCTTGCTTGCAGCATATTGAAAGAACTGTTTGGGATTCTCTTTAGCTTGCATAGATAGTTTCCTTGCATAATCCGCTTTTGCTTTTTTTTTACCACACTCGTTATCCTTCTGGCCTGCAGTTTATAACATTCGTATGCCTGCAGGTCACCTTTCTCTTTAAATTCCCTCCACAGTTGTTTCTTTTTTTTGCAGCTCAAGCTTAATGGTGTTATATATCCATTTAACCTCTACTTGCTTTACTATTCGAACCCTAGGTATACAATCAGCCATAACCTCCAGTAAATGCTCCTTGACCACTTCCCATTCTCTATCGACATCCAGCCCTTGCAGCTTTACATGCCATGCACTGAACTAAGCAATCTCCTTAGCTTGTTATATTTGTCTGCATGGTAATTCCACATATACCCTGTCTTAATCGAAAATTCCACACCTTTAGCCACCTCCCAGGTCAAGACCTTATGATCACTCTCACCAATAGGTGGCAACATGGTCATATTCATTACAATCAAATTCTCAAATGCTATTACCAGGTCAAGCACTCTCAAACCCCTAGTATTTTCAATTACATGCCGTCTCAGATAGTTATCCCTTAATAACTGAATAAAATCCAGTTCCTTCCTCACATGTGTCCTCTCCTCCTTCCAATCAATGTTAACTTAGTTGAAATCCCCCATAATAATTACCCTCCTTCCACTCATTGCTTCTATTTCCTTATGCATACTATCTCCACCATCTATTCCATTACCTGGTCTATAGCAGCACCCAACTGCATATTTTGTTCTGCCAGTCTTAATCTCACACCAAATAGCCTCAAATGAGCTCTTTTCACTATCCTGCAATACAACTTCAATTCTCATTGGGTGCAGTTCGTCAGCTATCATCAATAACACTCCTCCCCCCATTTTATTCTCTCTGTCCCTCCTAAACACATTATAACCTACACATTCTATATCACTAACTCTATCATCTTCAGTCAGCCATGTTTCACTAATGCCAATAACCTGTGGCCAGGAAGAGCCAACCAAGGTCAAAAATTCTTCCTTCTTGTTCCTAATACTCCTGGCATTAGTATACATGAAATACAGAGGTCCCTTTATCCCACCCCTCTCTTGATGTGTTATTCTAACTATCCCATTCAGATTCTGTCCTTAATACTGACTCGGGTACATTATATACATTCTTACACTCAACTGTCTGACTGATGTCCGCATATCCACTCCCCCCCCCCCTTGGTAGTTCTAGTTGCCCTGGTTCTGCACATCCATTTTTCCTTCATTCATCAACACTTTTTCCAGTCTCTGCACACCAAATCCATTCGAATGCAGGCCAGCCATCATGTATAAATCCTTTCGCCCATCAAACTCATTCCACACGTCCACGAATTCCACACCACACCGTCTGCCTAATCTGCACATGAATCATTTGCGATTATGGCCCTCCTTCTTAACTCCTCTGTGTCGTACCGCAGCAACAGACTCACCATCCTAACTCTGTCACTCTTTTCTTTCACTACCTTTAACAATACTTTCAAGTCCTCCCTCATAAAACATTTATCTCCTTTCAATTCATTCGTACCTGCAACAACTATCAATTCTATCACCCTCTGTTTTTGCGCTCTAATACTCTCACATGCATCCTTAAATTTTGCACCCGGTAAGTACACTTTAGTTACACTCCCATCTATCACTCCTCTTAATAACGGGTCACCATACAACATTCTTTCCTTCATATCAGAAATTCTCACACACTTACGCTTATTTTTCCTTCCAAACACTTGTTTATTTCCGTTAGCAGAGGCACTCTGGAAAGAGTTTTGCAAGTGCTCCAACTTGCGCTGCGCACTGTCTATCACTGCGCGCAACCTAGCGATATCAATCCCTACAAATAATTCCTCATTTTTTTCATCAATTAAATCATTTTGTCCCTGTGTATAGTTGCTTTCACTCTCTCTCTTTGATAACCGCTCTCATTGCCAACTTGTACAACATCGTAATTCCTTACGAAGTCACTATTTTCACTCACATTCTGGCTTTCTTCACCTATAACTATCTCACGACCTTACACATACTTCAATTCCTCACTTTGCTTACACTTTCTGCACATTCTCCCAGCACTATCACTTTCCATCCAAACTCCAACATCCTTTAGGAATGCATACATCACACACACATAACATTGGACAAACTCCCTCACATTACAGTGATGGATGATGAGTTAGAATGATGATTTACTTATATGATGAGTTACAATGCATAACGTTTTTTCTCTCTACCGTATTTTTTTCAAATCAACATCATTAAAATCAATTTAATAATACAATAATCAATTTTACACTGATTATTTTTATTTTTTATTTTTTGGTGTTCAGAATGGGATATATCAAAGAAAATCAGCACAAATTAATTTAGTGATGTTGACCTGAGGAAATTACAATATGCTACAAGAATTCATTAGTCAGGTGACTGATCCTATCCTAATTTATGCTCACACGTAGACCTACACTTTTACTGTGTATGCATTAGGAACCGCAATTCTACGAAATAGGTTGGTTGCTCCTTATTCCTGGAGGTATCCTATGTCTGTAGAGTGTGTGTTCACGGGGCAGGTTTGCCTGCTTGAGAGAGTAAAAATCCCAGATAAACTGGGGAGAAAAACCATGCGGTCCACCCACGAGATGGCTACCTTAGCTATGTCTGAGAAAGATCTTAAGTTCCTCACGTCGACATCGGGAATCGAACACAGGGCACTCCTTTCCCAGTGCCCTGTAATTAAGCACATAGCCACTCGGCTAAAGATGGTGATTAATAACTAATTTATATGTAATTTTATATTTGTCAACATGCCACATCGTATACATAAATTTACTAATACTCTTTATGATTATGTCATAATTAATTATTAATACTTATGTTAGAGTAATGAATGAACTTTAAAAAAATTGGAAAGGTATTTACGAATAAATATGTTGAGACAGGGCCTTCGTCTTATAAAAAAGAATTTACCGGGCTGCAGTTTCACAAAGATTGAGAACCACTGCCCTACAGTATCCACAGGGTACGGTCTTTTTAGCTGTCTTTATTACTGGGTCCCCAAATCTACTATAATTGCAACTAGTAGGTGCTATCTATCTTGTATATTTGTCAAATTTTAGAGAGAAAGCAGGCCAACTAGTCTTCTTAAAATTCTACCATGGCCAGGGTGGCTGAAGAGACTAATGGGATTTGATAGCCAATCTCTACAATCTACGACTAGATGAAGTCCTGTCAAGTCCTTGTGAAGAGGTAAAAAGAACTACTTATCCATAGATGGCAAGATTTGTTTCTGCACTGGAATTAGGTTGTGAGTTGCATTTGCAATATTTGCAATATGGAAACTGAACTTCACCACATTATCTACTATAGTTAAAGGATGTTTAACCTGGTTTTAGTCTTGGATATATTAAATAATTGAAAATATCATCCAATCCTCACAATGTATATTGACCAATACTTGTTGTTCAGGCTATAACATACATCCAGCTGTTAAATTAAACTGGTATCAAACGTTCCCCAGTATTTTTTTTCCCTAAAATATTCGTTGTCCCCACCCTTCCAACATTTCGAAAGGATCTATCAATGATAATATCGGCTTTATTCATTGGGAATGTTCTTTGCGATAATGGAGAATAGGCAATTTAAGGCAACTGATAAATATTAATATAGTTTTATTCCTCATTCGTTCAGATAATATATATTCCTCATAGTCCCTTTTTTCCAGCCATCCATTCTTTACAAGTACAGGTCATGAATAGGTATAGCATTTAATTGTATATTTACAAATTTTTGCTTCATTCAGATCAGGCTTGGCCAACTTCATTGTATACGACGGCAAATATATGATGAGTGGTACCGTCACGGGCCGCACACTTTTAGACAGAACTTAAATAAAAATAAATTCTGCATTTTTTCAAGGCAATAGTTATATGTTTTGAATTACTATATTTGTCAAATCATTTTACTACTAGGAGAACAATATAAAATACTTGATTTATTTAAATATAAGCTGTTAAATTTGATAATACATATTCCTGGTTTTTTTACATGTAACACAACTTAATGAGAACACTGTAGGCATTCATATGCGACAACAAATTCATCAAAGTCGATTTTCAGCGATGATGACGATATTCGTAACAAATCCTGAAGGTGTTCATCAGTCAGTCAGCCTCTTTGTGACGATTTAACTTCCCTCATAGTTGAGAAAGTGCATTCACGTATGTATGTGCTTCCAAACATAGATGCAATTATCAACCTGAAACCACTCAATGCAGGATATTTTTCGTTGGTAGCAGTTTCCAAAAGTCAATGCTTATCTCCACCTTTGATTGGAAAACGTTGGTCACTTTGAAGATCAGACAATTGAATAGTGTCATGGGGCTCTGAAATGTTGCAGTTCATTGGATTGTTAAATAATGCTAGTTGTGGCCGCATGTCACTGCAGAAAATCGCTTACTGAATTGCCCCAAAAGTTGGTCTAACATTGGCACAGAAAGCTTGAAGTCAATGTCATGGCTCTCCTCCATCAACTCCCTGCAGGAAGGGAGATGTATCAAGTTTTCTCTGACTAGGGTGAATTTAAGAACCTTCGTTCGACTTATGAACCCATCTAGGTGTCCAACTAAATCTGAAATTGTTTGGTTACGTCCATGTAACTTTACGTTGAATTCATGTGGCGTGTGATGTCTGTTAGAAAGTCGAGTAAGCTGTTAAAATGAGGATCACATAGCTTTGTGACTAGTTCTTTGTTTGTCTTCTTGTGTTCCTCTAAAAACTGTTTTATTTCCTTTCTCAAAGCAAAAAACCATTTCAAACAGTTCCCTCTGCTTAGCCCACGTACTTCTGTATACAACACTAAATCGTCATATTCTGCCCCCATTTCTGTTAGAAAATAAAGACACTTGCGGTGTCAAGGCCCGATTTCCGCCCTTAACTAGATTCACACACTTCATTACAGTTTTCATAACATCCTCTATCTCCAGAATTTTACCACACAGAGCCGCCTTATGTATAATGCAGTGCAGTACAGGGCATTGATTCCAGTCTTCCTTAATAAGACGGCTAAGCCTGTTTGAGTACCACACATTGATTTGGTGCCATCTGTCACAATAACTGTGAGATTGTTGATGTCATCAGTATCCAATAGACAATATCCAACTGTCCATTTACAAGAAACCCACAGATACAGATAGATATCTACATTATTCGTCCAACCATCCTAGATCACAAAAACACAGCATCATTCACATGCTCCGTAATAGAACCTTAAGGTCTATTTCAAAAGAAGCAGATGTACAGAGAGAACTGTCACTAATAGCTAACACTCTATCTCTTAATGGATACCCTTCTAACATTTAAAAAAAATGGCTATTTAAAGACAACCACCAACAACGTGTTACGGTGCCCCAATATGTGTCCACAGCTGTCATTCCATATATTAATTCAGTTTCCACAACTTTGGCGAGAATATTAAAAGCTCATAACATCAGAGTGGTTTTTAAACCAACTACCATGATCAGACAAATCGTAAGCTCACCCAAAGATGAGGTACCTTTCTTCAAATGTCCTGGAGTATATGAAATTCCATGCACGTACGTGTGGCTTTTCTTACATTGGTGAGACTTCTAGAAGTTTTGAAATAAGACAGAAGGAACATGTGGGGGATGTCAATCATAATAGAATCTTCACATCTGGTTTAGCTCATCAATTTCTCAACATCAAATCACGTTATAGATTGGAAAAACAGTTCTATGCCTTACATCGAGAATGACTACAGATACAGAACTTTAAAAGAAGCAGGTGTGGTACTATGCACATGCAATAATTTAAATAGAAATCAAGGTATTATTCTTAAAGACATATGGAAAAATCTCATCATCTCTCTCAGTTCAACAGAACTACAATATGCAAAAAACGACACAACACGTGGTCATGTACCGGATTCTGACTGAAGCATTCGAACGCATGCACGTCATCAAACACGAATGATCAAATGTAACGGCCTAACAGTTACTAAAGTGTATGTTTTAAATGTAACTTAATGCATTTGTTTTCACACCAGTTCAGCCTTGAAAATGCTAGACAGTGGCTAGTGAAACTTGTTGGCTCTTTGTATATTTTATCATTTACCTTCTGGTCTTTTAATAATATAAGTTCTTTATTTTAATAATGTATAATCAAAACTGTATATGTATAATGTACAATCTAAAATGTATATGTCAAATCAAACATAACAAAGGTCTGTAAAGAAGTGTCTCTGAAAGAATAATTATTTATTATAGGTAAAATAGTCATATGCATAGAAGACGTATTGTATGTAAATTAGTAATAGGTATATATGTATGTGTATGCATATGTGTGTATATGTATATACATGTATAAATATGTATTTTTATATATGAATATTGTCAGATTAGTTAACAATATAAAATCCATTGTTGTATATTTTAAAACAAACCTTACATAGGTTTAAGGAAAGGTGTATCCTCACAAGAGATAACAACGTAGATCGAATCCCATATGTAATTGGAAATATACCACAAAAATATAGGAATTTTATTACAAAAAGGAAATATGATTAATGGAAATAGAAATGTGACTGGTAACTTAAATTCATAATACATAATTCCATGGATAGTAAAGTTATGTTACATTAAAAGAAAAATACTGCTCATCTCATGTAAAAAGGACTGTAGGAAGAAGCAGACACAGCAGATTATGATGTTAAAAATAAGAAAAAATAAATTGTACATAATATATATATTATTAAGATATCAAGAAATGTAAATCAAAATGCCAATTAGAATAAGCATTCTATGTACAAATGTATATATTGTAAATAATTGTATATATATTTATTTTGATTGTACATAGATGCTTTAGTGTTAATAAAATATAGCAGAGCCTGTGTAGTTCAGTAGAAGTATGTAGTTCGGTAGTGGTTGGACAGTGACCAGTGCAGAGATGTTTTTTTGTTTTTTTTTTGTGCTCGTGTGTCTAAGCTATTTTCCCATCGTAAGTGGATTAGTTCGGCTTAAGCCGATTACCAGTGTGATTTTCCGTGTTCCCGCAAGTAATTGCCATAGGAATGTTCACCATAGTTAAATCTGTAACTCAACCCTGCAATTCTACAATATCCAGTTTGGCCACTTCTATTGGAAAAGACAATAAAGTAAAGGATTCTACAATGAAATCTCCAGAAACGTCGCTGAATACTTATAAAGATATCGGAATGAACTTCTTGAACTCGCTAAACCTACCCGAAGAACTTGACTGGACAAAAGTCTGCATATTGAAATGCGACCCTGTCGGTGCCCCATACACAGAGGAGGAGGATGTAATGGAAGGTTTAAAAGCAAAGGTAAGAGGTTCTGATGTGTGGCATCTAGGTGCGTTAAAAAAAAATGATGTGTTTCGAATATCTTTTAAACACCTATCTGTGAAAGACAATTTTGTTAAATTAAGAGAAATTATTGTTCGTAATTTAAAATGTGAAATAATACCCATTAGTAAATGCCGTAAAATTGACATTGTTATACACTGGTTAACCCCCAAATATCAAACAGATTAGTAGCTATGCACTTTGAAAAATTCGTGAAAAATTGAAATTTTAGAAAATATCGCCAGTTGTAAAGATAAAGTGTGGGCCCATGTTCTCTCTAATAAGAAAAAATTAACTATAACTCTGAATTAAGCTATAACATAATTAAGGTTCAAAAAATGACCGGAATAGTCATAATTCCAGGACGACCCCCCCCCGGCATGTTTCAGATGCAGGAAAATTAGACATTTGCGAAAGCAGTGTACGGCACCTAAGTGTGATAAATGCAAAAGAATGATGCGGAAGACTTTAAAGGGCAAACTTATGCATCAATGTTGGTTAAACGACCAGCAGTAAACCAACCTAACCAAGAACAAGAGCTAGAGTCAGTAGATGATGTACAAGAAAATGATACTGTACATCATCTAGAAGAAAAAACCAAATAGGCACCAACAAGGAGGAATCGGATCGGGGTGATTCTCAAAAAAAAATGAATTGTGCCATCAAAAACCAGTGGATCCAGAAGGCGAAAAAACAACGGAAGAAAGGGAAAGGAAAAGTACTGGTTTAGAAACAGATAAAGATCAGATATCTCTGAGAAAAGAGGAAGAAAAGAATATGATACCTGACAAAAGAGGAAAACATGAAGCAAACGGCAGCGCTTCTACCCCAGGAAGACGTAAAAAAATCCAGTTCATACCTAATGTAAAAGCAAAAAGAGAAAAAGGAAAAACAGAAAGACATAAAGCCTGCTAATGTATATATAAAAAAATGAAGAATAAGCCAATTAAGATAAGTACAATAAATTGTAAATGATTGAATAACCAGGTTTCACAAAAATTGCTAACAAACACAATAAACCAGAACCAAGTAGATATAGTAATGCTACAAGATACCAGATTTAAAAAAAAAATTCAGAAGCAGAACAAAAACTACACAGAAATCTGCAGTGCCACTATTACATTCTTGGCGAACAATGCCAAAGTAATGGCATTGCAGGTTTAATGACTTTGATAAGTAAGAGAAGTAGCATACAATTATTATCACACTCTACTCTAATAGAACACAAAGTGCTAGAGGTTGAAATAGTCTGGGAAGATCAAATAGTGTCGTTAATTAACGTGTACGACCCAACTGAACACACACACACACACACAAAAAACACTTTTGGGATACCCTAGAAACCAAACTGGCAAACACAATAAATATAATTGCGGCTGGAGACATGAATTTTTTAGAAAACAATATATATTAGACATACAGGTAAAAATACTATAACAAAAAACGATTTTTCACACATTATACAGCGATGATTTGAGACAAATTCTCGGAATATGTGTCAAAGACATATTCCGAGAATTACATCCAACATCTAAAGCTTGTACTCATTATTCCCCCACCAATGTCTCACGGCTAGACAGAATCTACATAAGCCGATATATATGGGATTAACCGTTAAGGAGGTTTTTCACTTGCCATTGACTTTTAGTGACCACTACATGGTCAAGGGCAAACTTTCCTATGAAGCTAACGACAGAAATACATACACCAACAGAAACTACCCACTGTGGAAGCTAAACAACAGTATAATCAACACAGATACATTTACAACAGAAATAAAAAGAATATTAGACAACATAACAGAAATAGAAAATCCAGTGTACCAATTCAAAATACATTTAAAAAAGGCTGCTATACAAATAGGAAAACATAAGAAATATACAACAAACCAAGAAAAAAGAACCATAATCAAAGAACTAACACGACAATGCAACACAGACAGAACCCTCCCAGAAAATAAAATAGCTATCAACGCTCTTAAAGCAAAATTGAAACAAATAGAAATAAAAGAGACTGAAGGGGCCTGGATACGTGCAAAAATCAGAACAATGGAACATGATGAAGGGAAGTTCAAAGCAGCTTGGCTCTTTGAAGAGCAGAGAAAACAAAAAACACCACTCATAAAATAAAACATGAGGGGACAGAGGTCGAGGGAGATGCAAATCTCCTCCGATTCTTCCACTCACAATACACAAGTACCTTCTCCCAAAAATAAAGTGACAAAACAGAAACACAAAATTTATTAAAAACCTTACCGAGATGAACAAAGTAAGAAGCTGAAAGTATAGATTCATCCATTACAAAAACTGAATGCAAAAATACTATAAAGTCCCTGTCACTGCACAAATCTCCACGACCCGACGGTCTCACTGCGGAATTTTATAAAGCTTACTACCCCATGTTTGAGACATTATTTGTGAAAATGCTGAACGAAATACAGAATTCGGAAAGCATCCTAGAATATTTCAACCTCGGATACATAACACTGATACCAAAAAATAAAGACACCACAAACAATGCAAACTCACAATGGAGAGGCATTACACTTCTCAACACAGACTACAAAATCTTATCCAAAATCATATCACAACGAATTCAAATACACATACATAAAATAATATCAGAATCCCAAACCTGCGGCGTTAAAAACAGAAAAATAGAAGCTAATATTCTGACAGTTAGATGCTATATGAACACTACCAGGCAACACAACAACCATGCCTGTTGGTAAGTTTGGACATTTAAAAGGCCTTCGATTCGGTTAGTCACCACTACCTGAAAGAAGTCATTAAAGCTGCAGGTTTCGGGAAGAAATTTCAAAACTTAATGTCAAACATATGAAACACTGCACAGTCACAACTCATAATCAACAAGAAACTGTCTGCACCTGTTAAAATTGACTGCTCGGTCAGACAGGGAGACAGTTTATCTATGATCCTATTCGCTCTTGTCTTAGATCCGGTGATACGAGCGATATCGGGACATCCCGGCATAGCGGGTTCTCATATAGGAGAAGAAGGTAAAACAAAAGTACTAGCCTATGCCGACGATGTTACGTTAACGCTAACCACAGCCGAGTCCTTCACGATTGCTTGTAATGTATTTAAATCTTTTGAAAAGGCATCCGCATTAAAACTCAACTTTCATAAATGTCACGCGATGTTCGTCGGCAGGTGGGCAAATAAGCCAACCGTGCTGAACGAAATTAAAATCAATGAACACCTCCTTCTTTTAGGAATCACCATAGGGGACCAAACCCATCATAACAAGCCATGGGAAGTAACTCATAACAAAATTACAAAAAAAAAATTTCACAAATGAGACCCAGACAATTATCAATTAGAACCAGGACAAAAATATGTAACCAGTTCTTACTATCAAAAATATGGTACCTTGTAGCCAACATTAATTACAATGGCAACGAAGTTGACAAAATTCACAGAGAATGTGCACGAAGGTGTACAATATTTCATGATATAGAAGCTGGAGGACTTGGTTTAATAAATGTACATTTAAAAACTCTAAGTGATTAATCTCGCTCTATAATTAAAAAATCATAGAGAGAGAGCTTACTCGGAACACAAAGCATGGAATGCATATATCATATACTACATGCAAAGAATAATGCCCCACCAAATAATTTGTTCTCTTCCACAATCGAATTGTAAAATACCAAAAATGTTCATTGAAGTTGCGGAGGGGTACAAAATCATTAATAATCATACAGCAATAAAAGATTTCCTCAAAATGAAACCAAAAATTGCACATATCACTCTCACGCGAGGAGTTATCCCACCACCACAACACCGAGAGTTTGAAAGAGGTAAAATTAAATTATCCAATGTACTCAAAAAGCATTCAGATTACCTATACACCCGAAACTAAAAACATTTTTTTACAAAGTTCACCACGCTTGCCTACCCACCAGAATGTGGTGCGCATACAAAGGTATTCCACTTCAAGCCCCAGCCAAATGCTACTTCTGCCCTGAACCAGAAACACTATATCACATAATGTTATACTGCCCACACACCTCTCCAATGTGGAAAACTGTTCAGAAATTCATAAAACACACAGAACTGGTCAGAGAACACACACTATTCTGGATAAAGGACGGAAACATAATAATAACCGAAGCAATTATAATTATAACAATAATATACTCCTTTTCAAAAAAGTGAAAAGGAGTATATTGAAAATAAGGAGTATTTTTGAAAACTTTTCAAAAAGTTTTCACTTTCTTGAAAAGAAGTCGGGACAACAAGATTATTCCAAAGTTTCTATTTTTAAAACAATATACTCCATTTATGGAAGAGATACAGGCCCAGATATAATGCAAAAACTCAACAAACTAAATAAAATCATAACAGACACAATAAACAGAAAAACGATAACAAAACACCAATGGCGGAAGACAGGCCTTATCTCTGATGAATATGAAGAAAACATACAAATAATAGAAATAAAAGACCCACCATAAAGAAAAAAACATGAACAAGCCAATACAATTCACTCTGAAATGAAAATAATGGAATAGAAAACTAAAGACATAATGTAAATATGTATGTATAAGTGTAAAAATATTGTATAGTAATGAATATATCTATTTGCATAAGAGGAAGTATATGTCTTATAATTTTCAGATAAGGTTAAAATATTGTAATATTTCAATGGATGTTAAATGGCAAAATAACTCTAGGTGAAAATAGATATTGGGCATGTTATCATGTAAATAAAAATTGTTAACTGAAATAAGCATGTCATGTACTTATTGCATATATGTTATTGTATATTGTAGTATTTTATTGTATATATTATCATGTTGTAAATGAAAATTGTTAACTGAAATAAGCATGCTATGTACTTATTGTATATATGTAAATAGTTCGTCCGAATGTACATAGATGCTTTTGAGAAAATAAAATATCTCCGTAGAATTGGCATTTGCACTCTACAGTGCTTGACCGCATGAAAAAAGGATTTGGTGGTTTTCAAACTTAGTCGCCGACTAGAAGAAATTTTTCTAAGCCTTTTTTCGACCAGTTCCCGAGTTAATCGATCTCTGGCACGGGCTAGCGGGTTTTTTCTCCTGGTAACTCGGGTTTTTCGTCCCGTAAACTCAAGAAAATCGACCGTCGAACCCACACTATTTTCAGACATTAAAAATATTGTGTTAGGATTAGGGACCACGAGATGGCGGCACTAGCTTGCCGCCTTCTTCACTGCGTACCGATGAATCAGTGATAGCCATGGGCCAGCTATCTCTCTGATTGGATACTAGTGGAGATTGAACTGCCCACTCAGTCTCCAAAGTTAGAAAGGGTAAACGGCCCCTCCTACTCCCTATACGGGAACAAATAGGCGTTAGCTGATTTTATATATATATATAGCATTAGGTGTGGAGGGTGATGGAGTAGTCGACCGGGTGTAGGGAAGACTCCCTCATACGAAATTCTTCTTTAATTATATATCTATGACAATTTATCAAATAATTATAACATACAGCAGACGCTATGACTTGTAATCAAACCAAACAGTCGCTAATGTAAAAAACTATTAGAAATAGATTACCTAAGTCTCATTTCCTATGAACTTTCTTTTTTTCCCCATCCCAACAATTTTTGACATATGAATGACAGAACTAGACATTCAAAACATTAAAAGCCTGAAAGAACAAGTAATATTAGGAATGGTCGATATTGTTTTCAAAAATAAAATGAATGTACATTTTCTTTTGTTTTCACACAGATGTGCATGATAAAAGTTTAAAATCATGTGGCTGACAGTTGATACTTATTTCAAAACTTTATGACCTTTACTATCTTTTTTATTCTACAGGCAGATAGACTAGCAAAAAACGTAATCGTGAGTTTTTTAATAGATAAAGTACAAAATGAACTGAACAGTGGCAATTTTGTTACTATATCTGTATATGTATCCAACAGATTAGAATATTTGTTCAACAGTTTGGAATTAAAGTACAACTGCTAGAATTTGGTTATTTAACAGAGAGAGAGAGAGAGAGCAGATATTTTAACCCGACAAGTGAGTAAAACTCTTAAAAAGTTTGGAATAGAAAAAAAAAATGTATTGTATTCTGCAGATAACACAAAACACAAATACAATTATTTTGGGGAATGAGAAGATATGGAAACTAATGTTTGTGCCAAGTTACAACAAGAAATGGGCAGAAAAAAAAATTCACCTTTTTTTACAGTAAGTGTAAAAAAACCAAAGACATTTGCGAGTTTGCAGACATAGAGTACAAAATAAGTTTTGTCACACAGTGCTATGATATGTTTGAGTCTTATATGATTTGGGTAGAATTGAAATCTTGTGAAATTTCTTGCCACAAACTAAGCAGAGCCTTTTTTGAAAATAGCTCAGTGAATTATTAGTCTTATTTGTTCATGCCAATCTTTAAATATTTCAAGAACCTGTGTCAACATTTTGGACAAAAAACATTCAGCCACAGACGTAGTCTGGAAGCACAAGGAATCAGCTGTAAAATTAACAGCCAGATTTTTCATTGCAGAAGATTTAACATCAAAAGTATAGTATCAGACCTAATGTTAAGTTGAAACATTAATAATAATAAATAATTACTTTAATTGTGTCGGAAAAAATATTTAACATAATAAGGATAAATAATATAGAAAACCATTCAAGGCACAGAGATAAGCTTTGCCCTATGATGTCACAAAGTAAGATTAAATCACATCAGCATCATAGACACCAGCATGCGAAAACATGTCCATGAGTCATCTGCACAAATGTTTTAGAAAAACTGTCAGAGTAAATAGTACTATAAGGAATAATACTCGAGTGCCTTTTCAGTTACTTCAATTCGTTCATACAGTGCAGATATCATATTGTGTTGTACTGTTTTGTGTCCAGTAAAGTAAAATAATGGGAGAGCCACAAAAGTCTAAAATTTTCTTTCTTCAGGAAAATAGCATGAGACAAAACTCTTCACATAGCTCTAAAAGGATGGAAACTAATTATTATTTTGGAAGATACGTACATTGTGATGAGGTTATCCAGGAGCACTTGGGAAAAGTTACAACAGAAGTTGTCTGATATCCTTCGATACTTGCAAAGAAGAGGAGAGTATGAATTGGACATCAGAGACTGTTATATTCTGAAATGCAGGATGCTGAACTAATCGTCAATGGTACAGGAGATGGTGGAAGTTTTCTCTATTAGTTGTGAAGAAGCTGAGAGATTTTCATCAAAAATGTATGACCTTGATAATCATTTACTACTTTTGATAACTGAATTACCATATATTCATATCCTGGGAAAAATTATTGCTAACCATCTAAATTCATCAATGGTGAAAATTAGACTTTCAAGACTTTATTCACTTCGATAAAGATTCTGTGTTTTGGGACATTTACGAGCACAATTTTTTTGCTCAGTTATTCTAGTAATTAATTATCTAGTAATGAATTCTGGCTAGATTTTATAATAAACTTAACATTTAATTAGAAAAAAGTAATGAACTTTTTAAGATCTTAATTCCCATGGACACCAATGAATAAACTTTGCCCAGATGACATCACTATGTAGAGCACGTCACTTCTAGGTCACAACCACAACCATGGGAAAACATTCCCATGAGCCACAGTGCGAATGTAACATTATGAAGGAAACAGACAGAAACCTATAAGGAACAAGAATTGAGTGCATTTTCAGTTTATTTACTGCAATTCATTTTTCAGGCTGCAGATCTGTGTGTGTGTGTGTGTGTGTGTGTGTGTGTGTGTGTGTGTGTGTGTGTGTGTGTGTGTGTGTGTGTGTGTGTGTGTGTGTGTGTGTGTGTGTGTGTGTGTGTGTGTGTGTGTGTGTGTGTGTGTGTGTGTGTGTGTGTGTTTTAGGGGGGGGGGAACACCACTGATATACAGTAGTTAATTATTTTAGAAAATGCCTACTAGTACCTACTGTCAAATGTTTTCCACAGTCAAGTGGAAAACATTTGACACCAATATTTAACCAAATATCCTCCCAGAATTCCAATCTCTAATCATTATCTATAATGCCACACATAAACAAAAAGCTCATCTTATGTCACTGACAAATACCGCCACATCCCAGAATTCCATGCTCTGACCATTACCGACAATTCCACACTCGAACCAAAGACACGTGACATCACTTATCTAATTCTTATCTTATGAACATTTCAATCTTGTCAGAATTCAATACTCTAACCTCAGGATTCCATGCTCTGACCATCACCCACAATTCCACACTCCAACCAAACACACAACGTGACGTCAATTATCTAATTCTTATCTTATCTATATGTTAATCTTATCAGAATTCCATACTCGAACCATTACACATAATGCACCACTGAAAACAAACAAAAACAGGGCACTCGCACAACTCATGCAGACAAGACACATAGGAAGTCACACATCCCCCTCCTACAATAACGTTTCGACTTCACCTCAATGACGTCACTTGTTTACACCTAACAAATGACGTCACTAGATCTGATAATAACACACACCGATCGCAGTGGCGTCACGAACACTCTTATCTTATCAGTCAATGACGTCACTTCTCCTTGTCTTATCTACATCTTGATCTTGTTCTTAGTCCCATCTATACTACTAACGATGATAAACAATGGCCTGCTACAAGGCTCATATAAGGAGCCTAATAGAAGAGAGCTCACATAAGGGCCACATATAAGAAGAAAAATAGCTCCGCTATTATTCTCCTTAAATGTTGCCGATATTCCCAGTACATGCTCCAAAACGTTGGTTATGCTGATGACTGGGCTATATCAGCTAGACATAAATCTGTTGAAATGAAGAAATGATGGAAGAAATCCTAACTACTGATATAAATTTCGGCATAAAATATTTTCGAAAATGGAGCATCAAGCGTGATATAACCAAAACAGAAACATCATGCTTCCACCTAAACAAAAATATTTGCAAATAGACCTTTAGAAGATTATCATGAGGATAACCTTCTTCCATATAAGCAGTACCATAAATACAACACCTTAAAGGCATCCTTGACAGGATATTATCGTACAAATATTACCTATGTAAAACATCGTGAAAACCTAAAACGAGAAATAATATAATACAGAAACTCTGAGGCTCCTCTTGGTGTGCTATAGCTAACACGTTAAGGTGATCAGCCCTTGGACTTGCCTACTTTGCTGCATAATACTGCTATCCAGTTTAGATGAATAGTGCCATGTAAAATTTGTAGATGCACAACTGAATAACACCACCATGCACCTGATCTCAGGTAAAATCAAGTCAACTCCTATTCATTGGCAGTTTGAAGAATCACCAGCAGAGTGCCACACTACGCCATGTATCACGGAGAAACCCCGCGATGAATTACTGCGTACAATCTGGTCATCAGGACACGATAGATATGCTATGCTTTTCACAAATGGGGCAATGTAGTTACCCCGTACTGCAACTGAGTTGCTAAGAAGCAATCAGTGCATCATGGGACTTCCCCTTAAGAGCCTATAAAGGAAGTTTTAGTGACTTCCTGTTTGCAACCAAAGAATTGATTGATTTTATTTGTAATCTAGATGTTAACTTGTAAGTCTTAATCGTTTGTTATTAATTTCATGCTTTGTGATTTGTAATATGACATACACTAAATAATAAATGAGTATATCTTTCTTTGGTATTGATTTCAAGGTTATTTCCAAGTTGCTAGAGAATAACGGTATTTCTTTTTCAATAGTTTCTGAAGATGTGCCTGTGTAGCTCAGTGGAAGTGGCTTTTGCACTCCTTTGCTCCAGCGCTAAACCGCCCGAAGAAAGAGCGTCATGAGTTCGATTCTAGTCGTTGACTAGATGAACTTTTTCTAAGCCTTTTTTCGACCCGTTCCCGAGTTAGTCGATCTCTGGGAAGGGCAAGCAGGTTTTTCTTCCCTTAAACTCAAGAAATCCGACTGTCGAACCTACATTATTTTCAGACATTAACCACCCAACCGGCCAAGACGTATATATAAGTCCAAGTTTACCATGGATGCGAAGTGCATATTAAAATTGTAATACCATTTATATTACATTGAAATATATGATGGATGCGAAGTGTATAGGAGTGATGTATTTTATCCATATTGACGGCGACATGGTTAAAAATATTGTGTAAGGGTTAGGTACCACGAAAATGGCGACACTTAGCTGCATCTTCACTGCATGCTGCTTAATTAATGATAGCCTTGGGCCAGCTATCTCTGATTGGCTACAGGTGGAGATTGAGCTGCCCACTCAGTCTCCAAAAGTTAGATATGGCTAAAATGCCTCGCCCACTCCCTATACGGGAATAAAAAGGCGTTAGCTGATTTCTTTTTTTTTTTTTCAATTATGATTAGACCTAAACTACTGTGATGTTAAATGATATTCATGAAAATCTTGCTGTCATTTCTGGTTTGTATCCGAATAATACTTCTCCACCTCTTTAATGTAGAAGAAATTCAACTACTGCCTCGTGTTTTATACTATTGACTGACCAAATGACTCTTCCACCTCTCATCTCCCCTTCCTCTGTCTACCTCATCTCCATTAACCATGGATTTCATACTGGTATCCTTGGTTAATGAAGATGCATTAGGCAGAGGCTGTGGATTGCTCCATCTCCTTCCAAAGTAAGTCTAGCCTCATTGCGCCCATAAAATATGGACATTCCTTCTTTCTATTGATAAACTGTCTCGATCGTTTTTTTAAATAAATAATTTAAAAAATACACAAAAGGAGTAGCCAAGACTGTTTAGACATAAGTAACTTAGAAAGTAGGGTGACCCAAACCTCTCTTTTCAACCAATCATAGATAGCTATCCAAAGATTACCAGTTATTTTAAAGGTCATCATCTGCGGAAAAAAGCACTAACTGCTGACATTTAACTCGAAAAATTAATATTGTTTGAAATAACGTGAGTTTTACAGATGATTTTATTGAATTGCGGGATTAAAACCTCGGCTATTCCGTGGTGAAAATAGAGTAATTCGAGAACCGGGAAAAGAAACGAATATAGTTCTACTCGGTGACTATAATCGAATTTGAACAATTTTCTTTCGGTGGCCTAGCGCTCTGGTTTCCAATGCCATTTCCACAGGAGTGCAGAGGCCTAATAGTGTTTATTATTATTATTATTATTATTTTATGGCATCTCCAAGGAGTTTGGAGGTTTATCGGAGATCTAAAACAACCACCATACACACAATTCTCATCATACTGCTCTTTGAATCCATTTATCTTGAACGAACTCATAACCAATTCTGGCAATCCATTCCACTCATTCCACGCAAAAAATCTGGTCTGCATGCCCCTACTACCCACACTCTTCCACAACCACAACTTCTATGGATGGCCCCTAGTTCTTTGACTATTTGTCATATATTGAAAATTTTCACTTACATCAATGTTATAAAACCCGTTTACTATGTTAAAAGTTTCTATCATGTCCCCACTTTTCAGCCTATTAACTAAACTTTGTAACCCAACAAATAATCAACCTATTCTTGTAATGAGTATTCCAGAGACCTGTCACCACGTCACTCATCTGTTTATCCTTTCCATCACTTTCTGGTCCACAAGAAACCCTGGTAACATAATCTGTGTGCAGTATTCAAGATTTGACCTACTCATAGCCATATAAAGAAGGATAATAACCTCCTTATCTTTATTTGTTAGCATTTTTTTCAACATCCAAGTAATTCGTTGAGGTATTTTACCAAATTTTGCAATATGCCCTCTAAACTTCAACTCTTTGTCCACCATCATCCTCAAGTCCCTAGCCTCATAAATTTCCTGCAGACCAAATCCATCAATATAATACACCACATGCAACCTTTCCATCCCGAAGCGCATAAGCTTACATTTTCTAACATTAAATTGACAATCATCCTGCAGGATATCTACATCACCTTTATTGTTCTTCACAGTTTTGCATCATCAGCAAACAACTGAATATCACCTCCTAAATCTTTCCCCTATATCACTGATATACAGATTAATTGGTATTGGCCCTAGTTCCAAACCCTGCAGTATTCCACTTCTCACTATTATTCTCCTATACTCCACCCCACCATATACTATTCTATCTGTCAGCTACCCCTACATGCTTCTAGCGTCATATCCATTCTCATCCACCCCAGCTTTTGTGATAGTTTTCCATGTGATATTCTTTCAAATTCCTTAAGCATTCTCTGCTGTAGCCATTACCTTTTAACAATTCTGCTGCCCACTTTATTATAAAATGTGAATAGGTTACTAAGACAGGCCCCACCTCTACAAAGCCATGCTACTCACTTTAGAGTATCGCATCCCTATCCACCCACTGTTGTATTTTGCCTTTCACTAACTTTTCCAATACTTTAGCAACCACTCCCGATATATTAACTGGTCTGTAGTTTGCTACCTCTGTCTTGGAGCCTCCTTTATGCATTGGTACTATCTTACCCTCTTTCCACTCGCATGGAACCCTTGCAGAGCTGAGACTTAGATTGAAGAACTTCGTCAGAGGCAATGCCAATTCTCTTGCACATTCATGTAGTACACGGGCCGAATTGTCATCCAATCCTACTGCTGTGTTCACATTCATGTTTTTAATAAGCTGAACTTAACAAGTTCATCCGCCTCAATGTTAATATGCATCTCTGTAACATCTTTCACATCAGCAACTGTAACATCACCACCTGGATGATACACATTTGCAAAATGATCACTGAGAAACTCAACTATTTCTTTTGGTTTAGTCACCTTCCTATCATGAGCATTGTTTAAAGTGATTCTACAATAGCGATTTTTCCTCTTACTTGCTACATTAAGTAACAACTCTTTTGGGTTGACTTTTGCCTGTTTGGCTAATTCTCTTTCATAGTTTGATTTGGCCTTCCTTACCATACTAGTCACCTTTCCTGCTTGCACATTGTACTGCTCATGAGTATGCAATTCTTCATAAACATTCTATCTCAGCTAGAATGCAATCAGAAAGTACCGTACACTTTCTATTTGTTTTGGTATTATTTTAAGGCAGGGTAGGACAAATAATTTAATTTCCGAATCAGATTCCATTCCAGAAATACCATTATTTTAGGGGTAAAAGAAATTCTTTCCAGTTAATGTAGATCCACTATCGGAATACGGTGGATAATCATATTCCCATAGTTTAAAGTTAATTGCCTTATTTCATCTTAAGATCGCTCTGTACTATACTCATGAAACGGAACTACAGGAACCAGAAGAGGACACATGTACTTTGGGATGCTTGAACAGGGAGTTGAACTTTAAAGGGCATATTTCAAAAGAAGCCAAAACAGCAAATCACATTTACATTAAACTTCTGGTTTTGTGAACATTTTTTCTAAACATAAAATAATTTATTAAAATAAACAACATAACCTAGCAAGTTTCATAAATCATCGGATTTACATCAACAGGGGTATATACAAACTAGAATAAAATACAACAATTGTTAGATTTTTTGCGAATGCAGAT